>NW_027418002.1:0-126271 GCF_009905375.1 Apium graveolens
TGTAACGAATCTTAGTGAAGCCAATCAAGACATGTTTGTGTACTATTGTTTTATTTGAAGATGTATGCATTTGACGTATATAATAAACTAGGGAGAGGCATTTATATTTAAATGCCAAAAAAAACTGGCAGGCATCATTCTACTTGTTCCTGATTATCTTATGCACTCTACTAGGAACTGAGATGAGGGATAAGAATTCAATTTGTATGATTACTGTATAGCTTCTGATATATAATTTTGATTTTGATTGTACATTTAAGTTTACATATTTTTGTAATGTTTGTTGTGGTATTCTTATATACATATGTGTTGAGTTTCACATTCTTTTTACCATTGCTTTTGTTTTAATTTGAATAGTCTCTTAATTTAGGTCTTGGTAGTTGCTAACCGTGCCAACACCAATGCATTGATCCTAAAGGAATTTGCACTGTTGATTCCATAAAAGAACAAAATATTTGAAGAACGAGCTCGGCTGCATCAGGCTTTGTTTGTGTTAATAACCAGACCTATACTGTGATGCCTGAATTCAATGTTTGTTACCATCCCATAAAGTTTATTCTACTGGCTAATAAACAGAAATATAAACTTGATTATCCAAGTACACATATAAATCAAATAAATGCATTTTTCAATATATAATGTTTTGGGCTATCACTTCTATATTTTCTACAAATGAAACTGAGATCTTTAATGTAATTATCTTATTTTCTCATAATATTCGAGAGGCAATTTGAAAGAGTCAAGCGTGATATAGCTCATGTTCATAAAGAAAGAGGAAAGATGTCGAACCACCACTCAAACCTGACATGGTAGCAGTGGCTAAGTTTGATGGATCTTGCCTAGCTCAGGTGCTTCTCCATACGCTGATATGCTAGTACATAAGCGCCCCACAAAAGCGGCATGTTTTCCTTGTAGACTCTATATTTTTTTAAGTTGTAGTAGAAACATTGACTCATGAAGGCAGGGATATGAATATGCTTTTAGATTTTGTATAACTATGTTGCCATGATTTTCAATCATGGATTAAATTTAGAATTTTTTTGCAGATTTGCAAAGTTACATTGATTTAATTAGTTGTTATATTTTGAGAAAGACAATGCTTTTAATAACCAGGCTTCATTAAAAACATCAAATTTTTAATAGTAAAACAATGGTTTCGAAAACAAAACCTTGGTGCAAAATTAACTCATACAACACCACCACCAAACCATTGCCTATAAAAATTTTAATATAATGTATCAAAGGTTTTCATACAAAACGTTGGGACAAGTAAATAGTTGTATGTATCACATCATGCAATATATTAAAATACAAAACTGTTGTGTGTAGAAATTTATAGCAAGAGTTCTATGAGCTCATTTTCATTTTTGTTGTCTATCTGGGTACACAACAAAGTTTATACAACAATAAGTGTTCTAGGATGTTTTTTTTTAATGTTTTACTCTCACACAATGGTTTTATGAGTTTGTGAGAACCCTTGAGTAATGTCGCTTGTTACGACAAAAGCAAGCAAAAAACGTTTTGTGGATATAATACGACGGGCTTAATCCACAATCATTGTGTGTACAATCTCACACAACATCTTATACCCGTTGTATGATCCAACTAACAGACGGCAGCTCAATAGTCAACCGAAAAATAGAGTATCAGACAACGGATATAAACCGTTGTTAAAGCCTGTTTTCCTTGTAGTGAATTTATAATCTAATTGCTTTTTAATAGATCTTTTCATAGTGTAAAGACTGAACCAATTGATCAACATCACATTTGAAGAGCCAGGGCCTTTAAGAGTACCAGTTCTCTTATGATTGACGCTTGAAGACACAAAATGTGCTGGTGTATGCATATTCAACAATTATGCGCTGCACAAGCACATGTACATACACCCATCTGATTTCTTGTAAAATTTGGAGTGAACTTATAACCTAATTTACCGGCAGAGACAAAGAATTTGAATTCGCTGGCTAACTTACCTGTTTATATTATGAAACCTAGGATCTTTCTGCAATTCATTCTTGAAACCATGCCAAATTGTTGAACTTTAGGCTGACCAAAGTTTTCATCATGTTTTGGGTGAGTTTTAAGTCATTTTCTAGATAGGTAACTGGGATTAATTATTCAGATGCTCTACCTATATAAATTACTTATTACGACAGTATAGTTGTTGTGTTTCATCATTAATTCTTAACGACATTTATTTTAAATAAAACTAAATATATCTCGTAGAGATACCCTTTTGTAAATTAGACCAGATAGGATCCATCGGGGCCTGACAAAAATAAAATCGGCCCGGTTTCTGGTCCTCATTTTTAAAAAAAAATGTTCGAATCCTGAATAATCTAGATTGGACCAAATTATTTCAATAATATTATCTTTTTTATATTATTTTACATCTTATATTATATATTTATACGTATCCAACTTGAAATATTATGTTCAATATTATAAAAGAAATGATTAAATGCTACATTATGATAAACCTAAATTGTTTGATACTTGTACATTTAATAAATACTATTATTTTATAAATAATAACATATTTACTTTTTTTGTCAGGAAAATATATACTTCTTAATAATCCTATTAGGCATTAGCTTAAAAAACTTTTTAAATAATTTTGTGTTACAAATTTTAGTGAAAAACAAAATTTAAACAATAAAATTCAAAATTTTAAACAATCTGTTTAGGGTACAGTCCGATCCCAAAATCGAAGATGATAATAGATTTTGTCATTGGACCTTGATGCATAATTTTATGAAATCCAATTTTTCGGTTAGGTCGGTTGTGTACCTTCGTGGAGCCTTTAAATATCTTATTAGTAACGGAGTCTCCGGCAATGAAGAAAGTAAAGATTATTGGAGACCATCATGACAAAACCTAGCAATTTGCCTGATGAACTAATACATAAAAATCTTCTCATTTTTATAAGCAGAAGTAGGTGTTCAAACAGTGTTCTCTCCGTTCAATGGAAGCTTATCTGGACTACTCGTAGAGTCTTACGTGTCTCAGTTTTGGTTGGTATCAAATATCTATGAGAAAATACACGTACAAGTTTGTCTCCAATGTTTTTACTTGAAGAAACCATGAATGCTTTTTTCTAGAATTCTATAATATGTACGTTTTCACCACAGTATTTCTTGTACATTTTCTTGAATAGGTAGGCAATCTAGAACAATGTACCATACTTTGAACTTAATCTAGAAAATATTAAACCATATAAGTTATCAATTTATTTAACAAGGTCGATTATTTTAATATCGTATCCACAAGTAATGCAGTTGAATATCAGAACCAGCCTCTCTCTGTTAATGGGAAACATAAGAACATTGCAGGGCAATATTTCGGATAGGTAGATTTTTCATTATCTGTATATGACGTGATCTTGCTCCTCCCGTAAAATCAGATACTTCATATATTAATATGGAGAAGTAGGCATGTATTAATTCTTTTGGTGGCATTCTGAAATGCACATCTAAATTAAATTTCATATGGAGGATTGATGTTTTGTGTGTTTCTGATTCTTGCATGTTTATTGTGTAGGTACTTTATGCAATATCAGTTCTTATTGGGGTTGCTTCTCCATTTACTAAATTTAATAGTGTGAAGCTAACACAGGAACACAAGAATCAGGTAAATCTAGTGCCTTTGGAACTACTTACTTGAACGCGCAGGGGTGGCCCTGAAATTATTGGGCCTTTGGAAAAATCATTTTTTGGGGCCCTAAATTATGTATACACAGAATATTTTATATTCATATAAAAAAAGGAATATGAGAAGCCACGATTGTCAAGAAATCTTCACAGGTAATTTTTCGAGTACATTATTCTTTTCAAAATTTATTTTCTGTTTGGTAGATGTGAATGGAATGGAATGGGTGAAATTAGAGGAAATTAACAGCAATTGAAGGGAAGATTTAGAAAAAATGAGGTTGGTACAAACTTGATATGATAAGAATTGTGAAAAAATTGGATGTAGTAAGGAATGTAGCGTTTTATCTCATACTTAAGTAGAAACAAAGATCAGGTGAACACATGGAAATGCGAATTGATGTGACACGGATAATTAAGTTGTGTATCAACAACTTTTTTTATGTGATACTTATTTGCTAAATGCTTATTTTGTTTAACCGGTCATTTTTTGCCTCAATTAAAATATGTAATTTTGTGAGATTATTATAAAATAGGGCTAATATATAAGGTTGCGAGTTGGGACATAGTCAAAAAGTACTTGGGCCTTCAAAATAGGGGAAACTTGAGTGAGCGATAATTAGGGTTAGAAATTTGAAACAGAGGTGGATTTGATTACTTAAGTGGGTTCCCGACGATGAAAAAAGTTAGGATTCTTGGAAGCGAACAAGACAAAATCAGCAGGTTACCAGATGAACTAATTCACGAAATCCTGTCACTTGTCGAAAGAAGCAGTTCAAACCGGCATTCTCTCGCAACGATGGAGGTATGTAGATCACTCCCTTTTCTCAGTTTTAATTGGTTTGGCAACGGCAATAATCATAATTTTGTTCGCCATTTTTTGTCTAACCGAAACCATCAATCCCATATCTAGAAGTTGAAGTTATATATATTGAGAAATAAACCTCCTATGCGTTTAGTTGAAAAGTTTCATCTCGCAGAATATTCAATGCTTACATTTATATCTCTTATGTGGTCATAATCCTTATAAGTTACCCACCTTCAGCTCTAAATCGTTCAAGAAATTAGTATTAGCAGTACAACTTGAAGTATGTGCATCGGAATCAGATATTGAGTTTACCTACCTTAAAAACTCTCCACCGAAGTCCTACGGTTTTTAATGCCCAGAAGTTATCTTCTTTCTGTTTAGCATGCGTACCTGGATTGTAAACTCAGAGTATTTATGGTTGGGATTTATTAATCTCTCCATTTTCTTTTAGTTTTTCAAATTTAACAACTCTTCATTTATATGACTGTAAACTGCCCAAAATAAATTGGGATTTCCCAGCTCTGTTAAGTCTATATCTCCGTGACGTAATACTTCTTAATAATATGAGTGACATGACCCCACACTTCTCAATCTACAAAATCTCACATTAGAGTTTTTAAGATCATATCATTTCTTTTCCTCGGTTGGTGAACTTGAAAATTTCAACCTACTGTTATATTCCCCATAGTATTGCGGTTTTGGCACCAAAGCTTTCCAATTTCAGTTATATTGGTATCTTTTCCATTACCCTTGGAATTCCTGATAGAAGAATGTACGTATAAAGTTACTGCATTGTTTTGAAATCTTGTATAAAGATAGCAAAAAATTTATCCGCAGTTTACAAGTATGCTTCTAGGACTTTTTAATGCCAAGGTTCATACGTTTGACTCGGAGAGCATTCAGCTAAAATTTCTATCTAATTAAAATTTGATAATAGTTTCAGTTCTTTTGGTTTGCTTGTATGATTGATGATAGTATTGACACTTGATTGTGGAACTTGTGGACTTGGTAAATTTAGTTACTAAGCAAGGGTTTTAAATCTTTAGGTAAAACTAGTTATTCATATGTGTCAAGCTCAGACCTTTCAATGCACATTTAATCTGATCTACCATAGTTCGCTATTCCTTCAAATTGATATACAGAAGCCTTTTTTAATCTTCAAAAATGACGACTTTAAAGTTACTATTTCTGTTAATATGCCTCTTGCATTTTTAAGCATCACTTGCAGTTTTCACTTTTGGTGTTTAGCTTTGGTATTCCAATTAAAGTCAACTACTAGAACTTGACTGATTTGGTGGCTCGCCTAGAACCACCCTTGTCACAACATAGCCTCTCCTAGAACCACCATTGTCACAACATAGCCTCTAGTATTCTCTTGTGCTTCTCCATAACTCAATGCAACATAGCCTCTAGTATCCTCTATTTTTAATGTGTATATCTCTTCCACATTATGGTTTTTAGTTGGCGAAGCGGGCATACAGTGTGGGAACTACTGGTATTTATTGTTAATTTCTCGAAAGGATTTGTTGTTTAACAGAATCGTATTAAGTTAGATGTAGTCAGGTGGGCCACGTGTCAAATCCCCATACCATCTCAGGTGAAAAGAGTTAAAAACAACAAATGTGTTGTTTCAATTGAATCTATAATTTTGATATGTATTGTCATTATCAAATACAATTGTCTATTCTCCTCCAAATAAAGATAAAACTTTGCATACGTCTTTCTCACTATAAAATATAATCTCCACTAGGTCTTAGGGCATGGGTATTTGAACAAACGATGGTGTTTTTATTTCCTACGTAATTTATTACACACAGGCGAACTTTTCACCTCCTGTAATGAGACAATCACTCAATCCATGCACCAACCCCTTCGTTGGCCGCCTATGCATGTCATCTATCATGTTTGCGAGTGGGATATACTATTTAAAAACATCAATTTTTGCTGTAGAAATGTCATTCCTTTTACTCAATTAATTGTAAAGAGCATCCAATGAGATGAAATAGTTTCAGCTTTACTTAAACCCTTAGTTTTGCTCTTTTTTCTAAAGTTTCTGGTATCAGCCTGTGTTGTGTCTTAATGGATCTGAAAACTCTGGAGTACAGAGTGCATGATGGAATGGTATCTCTGGAGGTCAAACCAATCCCATTGCAATATATGCATCACTGCCACTTTGGATCAGTAGTCTCTTTTTATTATTACTACTGTAGTTTCTGCCCCTTTTACCTCTCTGTCAAGTACCAACTCATTCACATGATGCTCTCTCTTCATCTCCTGTGTGGAAAACCGAGAGTTAGCTATTTCAGGCCCCCTTTATATAGCCAACTCATCTTTTTATCCGGTGGTTTCTTTACTGCTACTAACTAATTCGACCACATTTGTACCCTTACACACATCTGTTTCGCTCTATTTTTGTCTAAGTATGATCTCAATCACAATTTTTACAGCTTTATAGCTTGCTCCTTTTTGTCGAGTCTTCCCTCCACGGGGATGTGAAGAATCAAAATAGCTAATTTTCCATTGTTGCTTCAGAAAGTGCAAAATGAATTCTAGCATTTTCATATTTCACAACTGCAAAAGGTGAAAGGGCATCAAGAGCCCTTTCTTGCACGTCCTCCCTTGAGCTTCGTGTAAAACTAAGCAACAATGTCACACCTTGGATGAACCAATAATTATTCAACCCCGTAGGATCCTTACAGCACACCGCAAAAGAGAATATGTGAGGCTCCATTCCAACCAAATCATAATCTCATTTGGGCCCTGCTCTTTAATTTCTGAATTCCTCCCGTTTGTGAATACATTCCAATCTTCCATTGTTGTTTCAGCAAAAACAGAACATACCCTTTTAAGTATACTGGTGGAAAGAGTAAGTAACCATTTACCTTTAATGTTCTCGAGGTCAACAAAATTAGGATCGTTGTCAATAGTTGGGCCATTTAATGCACATAAGATCAATAAGTTCTTCGAGGTTGAAAGAAATCTAGACAAAGCATGAGGATGATATCAGTTCATGAAACATCTAAACATTTCAAATGTGACAGCATACTCAAGTACTATAATGTTTCACAAATTGATATCATCCCTTATGCTATGTCTAGATTGCTTTCAACCCCGGAGAACTTACTGATTTTATGCACATTGAATTTCCCAGTTATTGATAATGATCCAAGTTTGTTGTCCTCAAGAATTTTAAAGATAAGTGCTAGTTACTCTTTCCACCAAAATATTTAAAGGGTTATATTTTCTTTTTTTGAAACAACAATGGAAGAGATGAACGTTTTCACCAGCCGGTGGAATTCAAAATTTAAAGAGCAGGGCCTAAATGAGATTATGATTTGGTTGAAATGGATCCTCCCAGATTCTATTCCGCGGTTTGCCGTAAGGGATCCGACATATTTGAAATTTATTGGTGCATCCAAGGTGTTGTATTGTTGCTTAGTTTTACACAAAGCTCACAAGAGGATGTGCAAGAAAGGGCTGTTGATGCCCTTTCAACTTTTACAGTTGTGAATTATAAAAATGCTAGTACTGATTCTGCATTCGCTGAAGAAGTTGCTTAGAAAAGCAGCAGATGTTACAGATATTTAGTTATAAGAACTTTTTGTATATTTCATTTTGCGTTGTTTGTGCGTTGTGACTTATAAATGGAGTCGGATATTTAGAGAGCTGTTGATATCTAACATATTGCACGCATATCATATTACAATTCTCATTATTAGTAAGGTCTCACGAGGTTTTCCGGTGAAAAAATTCCGACCTAATTTAGGATGGTTTCTTGTCAAAATTTCGATAGTTTATTGTCACTAATTTTACAATGTATTTTCCGTTAACAGTTGTTGTTAGAATTATCAGCCAAATATTTTGTTGGCAAGGTGATGTTTTTTGATTACTTTGTAAGATGTTACTAGTTTGTTACTATTCCGTTACTAAACTTAGCTACATACACTAAATCGGTCAGTAAGGTACTAACCAACACTGTTTCCTTCGACAATCGAGTTCAGCGGGTATTCGGTTAGTAATCTCTTTTACCAAAGGATTTTCTTACCAACAGAATATGTCGTTGGCAATAATGAAATTTCTTGTAGAGCCAAAGAGATTTCTTCACAATGAGATGCAGTCGCTTCCTACATTATTTCTCCTTTCGATTTTCATTAAAAAGCTAAGTAAACATAAGGCCATAAAAAATGAAAAATTCTGATATCAGTCCAAAAAATTTATTTTCTTATCCAAGAAAAAGCGTATATTATCCGAATTCGAAAAAAGGAGAATATTATCCATATCCGAATACGGGTTATTCGAATCCGAAATTAAATACATATATAATATTTTAATTATATAAATATATACTTATATATATTGTAAATTTAATAAATTAGCTTATAGTGTGTGTATATGCATTGAATAATACTCTCATACAAATTTTAAATAATTGTACAAATACTTTATACATATACCAAAATATCAGTTGAATTTAACCGTAAAAATATATTCTAAAATCATTGTCAATACAGTAGGCCCATAAAAAAATTTAAAAAATTAGATATCCATCCAAAATACCCCCATTCGTATTTGAGAAAACATGAATATTATCTGTCTCTAAAATAAAGCAAATATTATCTTTATCTGAATCCGACAATCACGGATAGAGATATGGATATGTCGGATACCCATACGGATATAATTCAATCCGTATCGGTACTATCTGTTGACAACCCTAAGTTGACAGATGATTCAATGTCAACACATCTCAATGTTCAATATTCTTATATTTTATTTTCTAGCAGTGGAAAATCGGGTGTTCGGAAGCTCATGCTATCCTGCCAATTAAAACCAAATTTGTTATGACTGATATATTATTGGCGCGTTAACTTTTAAGACTTCAAATTTTATTCACACCCACTTGAGAATGGTTTCTAAAGCCAAACACAATGGAACAAACCCATTTATTCTATGTATATTAAAGGATCGGGTTTGAATAAAACCAAAACGAGAGATATTCAATTTTTAGAATTGGAAATTAAAAATGCGGTAAAAACGATAGTTGAATTTAATTTTGGTCAAAAAACCGCATTTTAAAAAAATGACAAAACAAATGCAACTTAATTATTTGAAAATTACGTAAAAATTAGGAGGTGGGGGTGACAAAAGTGGTTCCTAGTTTCAGAGTAATAGAGTTGCTCCCCAGATGCAGACATTTTGTTCAACCTGAAACGTAAAAAGTAATAATTAACTTATTATAAGCGAAATAATTGATTATCTTGTTTAATTGATTAATATTAAAATAATAAAAAGGAAATATATAACCCTTTGAGAGATAATGACCTAAATATCTGCGGTAGTAAAGGAGTCGAATCGAGTTAAACTCTTATGTATTAATTCGTTAAAAAAAATACCGAACCTGAAATCTAGCTGAAATTTTATCGAGTTAAAAAATTTTCTTGTGTATCGACTCATTATGAAAAAGTTTATTCGTGTACATATTTACGAACAACTCACAGACTAACATTAAACGAACAACTAATGGACATTGTTTACACACTTTTAATCGCAAACAACTTAGTTTATAAACTCGCTGTTAACGGAGGAATTTGGTTAACAAAAATTTGAGGTTCGCGGTCGGAATCAAGATCTGCTGCGGTGGTCGGTGATCGGAGAAATCACCGCAATGCGTTGATTTGTACTTAAGAAACGGCTAAGATTTCTAGGTTTTATGTTTGCCTTCTCAGAGCTCTCAAACACGTGCACTCACAATGTGCCTACGTACCTCCTTTTATAGAGGATCAAGCTAGACGTAGTTCTTGGGGAATAAGAAACTTAGATGGACTTGGCTTCTTATTTCGTGGCCCAATAGGAGTTGTCGAACCAACTTCCTATTATAACTCGAACACTAATTTGCATTAGGAGTGCCCGACGATGCGTCCTAGTCACAAAGGCTCAAGGCTCGTCATGACTTTGGGACTTTCCGGACGACAAAACTCCCCGGCCGAAGAATATCCATATCAGCTACCGCTACTTCCGTCGATCATAAATACAGGTATAGCCATGACTTACCACAAATACCAAATTAATAGTTTTTTTATAAACAGAAAATTAAATCAAACGTTCCTGAATTATAGACACTTTTCTGTAGGTCTTAAATTATAAAAATAAATTTTTAAATAATTTAACTTTTAATTTTTTCCAATCACAGTGCTTCCGTTAAAAATCAGATTGACTTCGTTAACTTTTCAATGATAGGCAAAACCCTGAACAACATTCTTGAAGTTTCCGATATCCAAATTTGAAAATGATTAATCAAAACACTCATTTTTCAATCCCCCGTCCATCTCACCATCAAAACTGAGTTTGATTTTATTTTTTTTAATTTTTGACGGAAATTAAGGTTGCTTCGATTAGTTTTTCGATAATTTTGACGATGTACATTGATAGGGTATTGAAAACCATGTGATCTAGTAACTCAAATTTTGAGTTTGAAAATCGAAATCACCTTCAAAATTGTCTTAGATTCTTCGGAAATTTAAAAATGTCCGACACTAACGGCGTCAATCTGATTATAAAAGGATTACAATGAAAAAAATTAAAAGCTAAATTACTTATAAATTTATATTTATAATTTAGGTTTCTAGAAAAAATAAGTGTCATGGACGTTAGAATTAATTTACCCTTTTAGAAATAATAAGATATTTACTTCTTAATAAACATATTACCTTAACAAACAATTAAATTGAGAAAATTAATTTTAATGTCCCTAAATTATAGCCACTTTTTTTTTTAGGTTCCTAAACTATAAATATAAATTCATAAGTAATTAATTTTTTGAATTTTTCTAATCGCAATCATCCCGTTAAATTTTAAGTAACGTCGTTAATTTTTAATGATGTGTCATCTTATAAAAAAATTAAAATATATAATTAGTTGTGAAAAACATCCTTGAAATTTCGGAGAATTGAGGATACTTTGGAAGATGATTCTAGTGTCCAAAATCAGAACTTGAGTAACCTAATTACTCATTTTTAAATCCACTATCCATCTCCACCATCAAAATTCAGTTTGGGTCATTTTTAAATTTTGACTTGAATATTGGTTTTGATTCGAATAGTTTTTTTAGTGATTTTGATGATGTAGATTGATAGACCGTGCGATTGTGAGCATGTTCATATGATTTTTGTGATTTCGAGTGTTCGAATTAGCCTCGTCGGAAAATTCATGTGTCATCGGTGTTTTTCGTTTCTCCAACATAATTTGATGCTATTTAGGATTATAAATTAGTGTAATAGACTCGTTTGATTTTGTTTATCACTATGTATGATGTTAGTTGAATTTTTGTTAACTTTGGTATGTCAAGTGCTTTCGCAAATTCTCTCAAAATTTTCCACAAAGATCCTTCGCAGACATTTTCCGCAAATATTCTCCTCCTTCCGAGCACATTCAGGGCGCCCCTACGCCCGAAAGTCTATTCCGGGTTCAAATTTCAAAATTCTAAATTTTTCTTTCTTTTAATACATCTTGCTCCTTTTTTTCATTCTTAACTCCCATCTTCCAAAATACCCAATATAAAGCGCATAAACCCCTTTCCTCCAAAAATCTCAAGAATCTTGGATTAACTTGTTCTTGGCTCCACCTTTGTTTTAACTTCAACCCACTCATCCTCAATCTTCCAAGGTACTCTTTTCTGTCTCTCTTTTAAATTACTTTCATGTATGCTACTAGATAAAAGAAATTTGAGCTTCTTGAACTTCCATGTTTATGCCATGTTTTGTGTATATATGTATAGGTTGTATACATAGCTTATTGATTTTTGTAGATGCACCAATTTGAATTCTAATTGTGTTAGTAGATTGAATCTTAAAATTTAGGTCATAAAAATTCGTAGCCACATACAATGGGGCACGCTCGAGGCATGCCATGGGGGCTCTCGGGTCGCGACCCCCATTTCCCCATACGGGGCGCGCCGGGGATGCGTCATAGTCACGGCCTCCGCACTAGGCGGGTAATGCCCGAAGCCTTGAAGCTCCGAGGTTGGGGCCTTTGATTTTTTTTAAAAAGAAATAGGCTGCGCCCGAAGCTTTCAATGTCGCTGGGGTCGCCTCCTTCGTGGAGTGCATGGCGCGCACGAGGATTTGCAGCTTTCAGGTTGCGACCCTTCGCGTAATACGGGGGGTGCCCGAGGCACCTTGGAACTTCTAGTTTACGTCTTTCTTCCTTTTCATTGTGGCATGTCTTAGCTACTCCAAAATATACTTTTATTCATAATCAAATGTTCTGTCCAGTTTACGTGTACCTGAATTAAGACTGGAGATGACTATTACACTGTTTTAACTTTCAATATACCCATAATTTATGATATTGGGATGATAAGTTCATAAAGTCTCAATCTTACCCAGTTTAGTGCGAGGGGACGGTGTGTTTATAGAAATATTTGTGTTTGGAATTTAGAAGTGTCCCCGGAATTCAATACATTAGATGAATCTGCATCAAATCTCCTACTTGCATGTATAGCTAAACATTTAACTATGCGTATCTACTGCAAACTATATACACGACACATATAGTAGGCAGTAGGTAGCTTAGCTAAGGCATGCATGCAACTGTTACATCAAAAAGTACACAATGACGGCCTACCTAAAATAGCCTATATAGCTACTCAGTTTGCGAATTGGGGAACTGAGTTCAGTGTCAGAGATGACCTCCTTTTTGTATGGAGAAAGCAACTCACTCTTTTCTTACCCCCTAGTAAATTCATAAACAAGTTCAGTTTTATGGTACTCTTGTTACTGTTGATTTCACGGTCTTTGCACTGTTTGACTTGATGCCTAGTATCCACATTTCTATTTTATCTACACTTTGCAGATGATAGATCATGTATATCATGAGTTCCTCCTTTTAAGAAAATAGAAATTGATTTTAATATTTATCGTAACCGATCAATAAAATCGTACGAAAATCGTATGAATTTTGAATGGGTTTTGGTAAATTAATAATATATATCCGTTCCCTGGCATATTATATGTCATGTTTTGACTAATTTTTAGTTAATTATATTTTGACCACAAATTACACTTAATATATTATTCAATAAATTTTAAAATATACTTAATTATTTAAACATAATACATAAATTTATTGACGCGTCCTAACATTTTTCCTTGTTCTTATCGTAGCTGGATGATGATTCGCCTACGTATTTCCATCCGTTCACGGATTTTAACCGCATGATGGGGCCTTTCACCACTTCACTTTGGTCACCAACTCCTTTTTTAGCTTCATCCTTGTTTCATTGCGCCGGGACTTTGGTAGACGGGATTCGACGAGGAGAGATTTCTTTGGCTATTGAGCATCAGGCGTCTATTTCCACTATGCCAAAGATGGCCTATCGCAATGGTTTAATAATGCGTGTTACAAAATTTTTTACGTAGAAGAATTATGCCTGAATCTGAAGCAACGCCAGTTGTTCCGAGTAGCGAGTTGTTGGAATGTCCTAAAAAGGATAAGCACGGGCTCTTAAATGTTGTGTCTCGTGTTGGCGACCTTGTTTGCACTATCAAGTATGTGGTTTATTATTTAATTGGAAGAAAGTATGTCAAATATGTGCTAGTTGTGATGAATTTATTACTAAATGGTGTTTTATTTGATGTTTACAGGTTTTATACTGAAGGTTTTTTTTTATCGTAGGTAACCCGCAGCCGCTACCCAAGGTTTTGGGATGAAGCTTTTGAGGAAGAGGGATATTCCGGAAGAGAAGAACGCAAATGCCTTTCTCGAGTTTGGTCCTGAGGAATCTCATTTTGTTGTGGAGCTAACTTACAATATGTTTAAACCCTATTATGTTACATGCCCTATTATGTTACATGGACTTTAACAATTCCGGGTATTTTTTTTTGTTACTTAGATGTGATAATTTCGGGTATTTTGTTCGTATTGTTAATTAGCTATGATGATAAATGATACTCTGTATAAGTGACTAGGTAGATTTAACTCCCCCCCACCCCCCAAGAAATACATGTACCTTACGGTCATCTAATGTAATTGATAAAATGTAAGATGTTAGTAGCTTGCGAGTGTCTTTTTTAGGGCAAATTGGTTAATGTATTGTTTAATTTAAATTACGGCGTTTGGTTGTTTGTTCAGTGTTAAAAGATTGTGATTTGTACATAATTAAAATTTACAAAATTAAAATGTACAACCAAGTTATTTTATGTGTTCATGCATTCTGCAGTCCTGTCTATTTTCTTTTGAAGTAATCACCATTATTGAGAATGTACAAAGTAAACTAAAAGATCTATTAAGTTTGAAAGGTAATCACTGCTACTTAATGTAATTTTCTTATATTGCTCCCTCCTTAACCTGGAAAGGTGTCTTCTGCTGCTAGTTTCTAGAATGATAGTGTTCTGATATATACAATTGGTGATGTGGAGCAGAGTCTCGTTAAGAGTGATGTATGGTTGCCCAATTGTGTACCCTGCTGTATGAACTAGGTTGTTTATAAATATAAATCAAGTTTTAAATTTTAGATTGATTGTGATGATTTGTATAGGTTGGAAACGAAGTCTTTTTCATGATCAAATGGAGTACCCCATTGAAAAAACTTATGAGTGCTTATTGTGACCGTCAATAAGTTGACATAAATTCAATTGCCTTAAGTTGACATAAATTCAATTGCCTTTCTCTTTGATGGTTGTCCTCTCCGAGGAAAGCAGAGTCCCGATGACGTAACCCTTGGTTTCACTCTGTCTCTTACATGTTTACTTGGTCTCCGTCTTAACTCTGTGTACACCCCCTTTTTCTACTGCTAATATCTATTATGTGTTGTGTTTTCTCCGTTCGAAATGGAAAATGGAGACGAAATCGATGCTATGTTGCACCAGACTGGTGGAACACCTTTTTGATTATTACTCTATTGGTTTGCCTTTGAGTTTCAAGTTAGCAGACTTCATGTTAGTTTGTGCAAGGCTATTGTAAAGTGTGATCATTTTCTAACCAAATTAGAGGAGGTTGATATTTTAACATTTTCTCGCTTTTCAGATGTTTGTTGAGGAAGTGATGGAGTTAGCTGAGTTGGATGTGCTGAGAAATGCATGACGTATTCATAATTTTCAAGAAATGAAGCACAGGTTTATCAGCTGGTATTCCTAATACTTAAAACCCCTACAAACCATGTAAATTTAAAGTCGCACACGTACAAAATTTGGCAAAATGATAGGTAACAAGTTGTTTGTGAGCAAAGATATGTGTACGCAGCGGAGAAGCGGCGCTATAATCACCTCATTGGTTCTTATGCCCAACTTTTCTTTGTTTGCTCAATTAGATGCTTTTGTCCTATATATCTTGTTTAATAGTTTTCTTAATATTGCATATAAAACTATTGTGTAATTTCTTTGTCTAAAGAGTATAATGGAAAGAGTTATGTTACTTAAATTTGCAAGTTTTGCATTAGTTGCTGGTACACAGGATAGTTGACTTAGAGAACTTTTGAGGATGCCTTTTTGTGTTGAATTATGTGGATTTTTAAATTCTTCTGCAGTTTGAAAGGAAGGTAAAGAAAGCAACTATAACCCCAACTGTCATTCCTGACCCAGATTACCGGAAACCAGTTGTTTTACTTGGTCTGTGTTAAATGTATTGGATTTTTTTACCAGTTATATGGCAAAATAAGAGTTCACGTGATTCTTTTTACTTCATAATATGATAGCAAATGATGGATAGAGCTAGGAAGTTGTTCTTAATTCTTAATTGTACTTTCAGCATAAATATATGGCAAACTTAAGTCTACTAAAGTTCAGACTGACATTCAATATCTCTTTATATTGGTTAATCCAAAAGTTATAGTTTTCATAATAATTTGCTTGATGTTGAAACCTTTTGCAGTCCAGAGTTCAGTGTGTTCGGTTGGATGGATCTATGACTACGAAGGCAAGAGATGCTACCATCACAAGATTTATCGAAGATCCAGATTGTGAGCTTGGAAGCAGGCGGGGTTGCACTTAATCTTACAGTGGCATCACTAATTTTTACCTATCTTCTTTTGCGTACTCCAAGTGTCATCGTACTAGATTTCAGATGTTTATTTATCATACTCTAGACTATAGACTATGTACTTATTTTTTGGATTATGTGGAATTGATGGTGAAATGTGTGAAAACCGAGGGGTCTGTGAAAACCTATTTGAAGTTTGGTGGTTAAAATTGTTTATTTGTTGACTTGTTTGAAAAACAGGTTTATGGCATGTTCAATTTACAAACAAATCTTGTCAATTTTTTTTAGAAATATGTTACATTACATATTTCAATGTTACAAACAAACTAGTATAATATAATACAAATCATTATAAGACTATTGAAGTAGAGGAAAAAATGTTACAATGATTTCGTGGCCCACGGGTAGGCGGAGCCCATTTTTTTGGCAAATTCTAAATGCAAAAGTAACATACATAGTGTGATGCTATAGACATAGTTTGATGTTACCTTTGACTGCTATTGTAACAAAAATGTCAATGTTACACCAGGGCAAAATGGATGTTACCTTAGGGGCCAAAGGTTACTTGAAAAAAAACAACTTAATTTTTATGTTACCTTAGGTCTTTTGGATGACTATGGTAACATTTCTTTGGCCTGTTGTAAATTTTTTTTCATGTTGCTATAGACCATTTATGGCATAGTATTCCGATATTTTTTCTGGACAGCATGCTCTGAGTCTTTCAATCTTGGAAGATTGGTCTGAAGATGAAATTTCAGATTTAGAGGCAAATAGTAAAAGGAAAGGCAACACCGTGGTTTCTGATGAGGAGAGTAAGTCTCATGTGTTTAGAGATGAGGTGGAATTCTTATTTAAATCAACTACCGAGTTCGTTGTCAGTCCTCATAAGACTTATATATCTTATAATCTTCATCGGGAGGTAAAGGAGTGTGAACTGGACTTGGATTGGAGGAGTGATTGAGAGAAGAAGCTTACTCCGAAGCTGCTGGATTATCTTCGAAAAATTCATGATAGATGGGCTTGTGTTTGTATGGCATCCACCCTGACGTAGATTTTGAGTATAGGAAGAGAGGTGATGTGGAGAGTACGACGAGCATTCCTCCTCCTTCTGGTATGTTTTGGGTGCCCCCTATCCTAGGTAACATTCGGGGGGCGCCCTAAGCTGTAGTGGTAGTAGTTTTCAATTTTTGGCTTAGAATATTTTTCATATCTTGGATATCAATTCTTGCATGCACTCCTTTACTTGCACATGTATCTTTGTAATTTCTCTCATTACGTCTTATATGCACGTGTTCTTGTCTCTCTGCATCTTCCTCTATGCCATGCTTCATCTATGTGCATCTTACTAAGCTATTTTATGTTTAACTTTTAGGTATCGCTCCTAAGATACCGAGATATTTCAGACCTGACTTGACTTCTGAGAGAATAGTTCCTATAGTTCTTGAAGGGAACGTTACTGAGCCTCCTTCAAGGCACGGGGCGCGCTCTAGTCCACCTCCCATGAAGATCATTCATGCGCTTCCAGTCTCTTTGCCGAAGCGTGTCAAAGCGGGTCCGAGAGTTGGTACTTCGAAGAAGGTGAAGGATTCTTCTTCTCTTTCCCAATTTTTAAGAAAAATTGTTCGGATGCTGAATAATCTAGATTGGACCAAATTATTTCAATAATGTTATCGTTTTTCATTATTTTACATCATATATTATATATTTATACGTATCCAACTTGAAATAATATGAGTAAATGCTACATTATGATAAACCTAAATTGTTTGATACTTGTACATTTAATAAACACTATTACTTTATAAATAATAATCTATTTACTTTTTTATTGTAAGGAATATATTTACAATAATAATCTATAAATAATAATCTATTTCTTAATAAGCCTATTAGGCATTAGCTTAAAAAATATTTTAAATAATTTTGTGTTAAATTTTTTATTGAAAAACAAATTTGAACTATAAAATTCAAAATTTTAAACAATCTGTTTAAGGTTCAGTCTGATCCCAAAATCAAACATGATAATAGATTATATCATTGGACCTCGTTGCATAATTTTATGAAATCCAATTTTCCGATCAGGCCCGGTTCTATACCTTCATAGAGCCTTTAGATATCTTATTAGTAATGGAGTCTCCGGCGATTAAGAAAGTAAAGATTATTGGAGACGATCATGACAAAACCTAGCAGTTTTCTAGATGAACTAAAACCTAAAAATCTTCTCATTTTTGCAAGCAGAAGTAGGTGTTCAGACAGTGTTCTCTCCGTTCAATGGAAGCTTATCTGGACTACTTGTACAGTCTTATGTGTCTCAGTTTTGGTTGGTATCAAATATCTAAGAAATAAAACACGTATAAGTCTGTCTCCAATGTTTTTACTTAAAGACACCATGAATCCTTTTTCTAGAATTCTATAATATGTACATTTTCAACATAGTATTTTCTATACATTTTCTTGAATAGGTAAGCAATCTAGCACAATGTACCATACTTTGAACTTAATGTTAGAATTTCCAACTCTCCCCCATCCTAATAAGTATTACAGCTAGCTGTATGCATCAAAAGTCTACATCCAGAAAACATATCTAGCAAGAAAAGAATAAACATTAATTTGGAATTGAAATTGTAAAGTCAAGGGCGAGGAAAATGGTAGGCAGCATGTGAATGTGATTCAAAGCCTTGTGGGTATTAAAAATAAGACCATCTGTATAAGATGAAGTAAAAGATAGTGCCGGTTACTATACGTGCATGCATACACCTTCATATATATATATGCTTGAGACTTAACTATATAGTCGTACAAGTTGTGTAATTAATCAAGTTGTCAGTAGTTGGCTGGATGAGTTGCTCTCGAGGTACACAACTGCTCAGTATAAATAATGGTCATCCTTGGCTAGGTAGTAAAAGGCAAATATGGTGCAACCTAGCATTCCAAAATATGGCAAATATGGTGCAACCTAGCATTCCAAAATTGACCATTCCAATGCTACGTTCGTGAAAAATGGCAAATATGGTGCAACCTAGCATTCCAAAATTGACGTACATAATTTATGAGAATTGGAGTATCCAAATGAATTGGAGTATCTGAAATGAAGGTTACTGAGTTGCCTTTATCACAAAGCTCGCTGATACTGAACAAGTTGTGTTTGAGACCATCCACTAAGGCAACTTCCTCAATGATGACATTGTCCTTTGAAATCAAGCCGTATCCCATAGTATAACCATTGCTGTCATCTCCAAAAGTAATACTTGGGCCAGCTCTCTCCTTAAACTCTGTGAGCAGGGTAGAATCACCAGTCATGTGTCTTGAACAACCACTATCCAAGTACCAAAGATTCTTTCTGTTTCCCTGCACACATCAAAATCAAATCAAGTTGATTTTGGTACCCAAGTTTCCCTGGGTCCTGCCTTGTTAGCTTTCTTTTTCTGTTTCTTAGGCTTTATCTCATTTGACTTGGGGATATCAGATTCATCCTTGGTCATTTGAGTTGGGCCTTTGAAACTATTCATTGCAACATAATTTTCATGCATATTATAATCAACAGGGAATGGCATGCTATTAGTGAACATGTTATTCCAGTAAGGCATGCTAAATGACATTTGTGGCATACTAAATGCAGCATAATAAGGATTAGGTGCAAATGGCATATTAAAAAACTGTGCACTCATATTATGTGTAGACATAGCATTCATAGGCATGTGAGTCATGGCATTCATGTTGGGAAAGTGAGGTGGCACAGACATGGGAGTAAGCATGGCAGATTTGCAATTAACAGACAAGTGATTTACACTACCACACTTTACACAGATTTTTCTAGGAGCATATTTATTGGGTGTGTAGTTATTGTGGTTGTTAATCCCTACTTTACCATTTCTATAATTTTTCTTTTTAGCCTCTATTTTCACCTCAATCTTTTCAAGTCTGTCACTTAACTGTTTGACAGTCATCTGACCAACATTAGCCATTTTCCCTTTCTTAACTTGACTCGATTCACCTGAAACAAAGTTCTTGGAAATAGATCCATCCTTTTCATTCAACTTAACAAGTTTGGTTTTACTGATAGGCTTGCTTACAGTCGGTGGATGAGGATTTTCATCAGTAGACGGATAATCCTTTTTGTTATCCGACGGATGACCCTCATCATCCGTCGAGTCTACATCTTTTAGCACTTCATCCACCAAATTTGGTTCTAGTTTCTCCTTGTTCTTTTTCTAGGCTGCATCACAGAAGGACTCAATTCCTTGAACTTTGGTGATTTGAGCATGGACATCTCTAGATGTTTTCCATGCCTTAATCACCTCCTGTTCACGCTCGAGCTGCTTCTTCAAAATTTCTTTTTTCTTCAAGGACTGAGTTAATTCCTCCTTGGAAATCTTACACTCAATTCTTAATTTTCAAAATCAATGAACTGAGACTCTAGCACTTTATTTCTCTCACTCAAAAATAAATTTTTTTCTTTGATTTTAGCATTTTCTTTAGTAAGAGACTTAAGTGTAACACGCAAATGATATAACTTTGTAGACATGTAATTTATAGCATCATTACACTCAGCTTCAGATAAATGTGCAAGGTTTGTAGTAATTACCTGATTACTTGAAGAACTTGTTTCGGTTTTATCAGACTTGGTCATTAGGGCTAGATTGACATAGCTGACATCTTCATCTTCATCCAGACCATCTGTTGCCCAGTCATTTTCTTGTGTAATGAAAGCCCTTTCCTTTTATTTTAGCAACCCCAAGTATTTTTGCTTATGATCCACAGGCTCAAACTTTTTCTTGCTGGAATATGACTTTCTACACTCACTGCTAAAGTGCCCTTCCAAGCCACATTTGAAACATTTGAATTTTGATTATATCTACAATGTTTCTATTTTGCTTGGCTGCTCCAAAGTTCTTTTTGAACTTGAGCTTGGCAAATCATCTGGAAGGAAATGCTAAATGTTCATCAATGTCTTCCATGTCATCTTGGTTCAAAGAATCATCATTTTCTACTGCAAGCCCCTTGTCCTTGCTTTCACAGACCCTTGAAGTTGACTCAACAACTTCCATCTTCATCTCCTTCTCTTTCTCTAACTAAGCAACTAGTGCAATGGACCCTCCTTTCTTCTTTCCTCTCTCCATCCTCTCATCTTGCTCTATTTCAAGCTCATAAGTTTTCAGGATGCCATACAGTCTCTCCAAACTAAACTCCTTATAATTTTGTGAGTTTCTCAATGAGACTGTCATTGGTTTCCAATGCTTTGGAAGATATCTAAGGAATTTCAGATTGGAGTCTTTTTTCTGATAGACCCTTTCATGCAACTTTAGAGCATTTAGCAGTTTTTGAAACCTACTAAAAATGTCAGTGAGAGACTCACTTTCTTCATTATGAAAATGCTCATATTGCTGAATTAGTAGCTGCATCTTGTTTTCTCTAACTTGCTCAGTGCCATCACAGATGATATATATTGTATGCCAAACATCCTTGGCAGTTTTGCAGTTGATAATATTGTCAAACATATCACCATCAACTCCATTAAACAGGATATTCATGGCCTTTTTATCCTTCCTGACTTGTTCAATATCAGGATCAGACCATTCATGCCTTGGCTTGGGGACAGATGGCTCATTTCCAGTTGCAGCTCTCATTGGAACATGAGGGCCTCTTTCTATGCAGTCCACATAGGCCTCATCTTGAGAAAGCAAATGAAGATGCATCTTTACCTTCCAATGATGATAATTATCTTTATCCAGAAAAGGAATCTTGACTCTAACATCCTTCTTGTTCATCTTGCTGTATTGTTTTGATCTTTAAACTCTTTGTTCTTCAAGAGCTTGCTCTGATACCAATTGTTAGTCCCTTAACAATGTAACAAGAATTACAGAAGGGGGGTTGAATGGAATTCTTGAAACTTTTTTTTTGAATAAAAATCTTCTAACTTAAATATATATATATAAGTGTGAATTGATTAGCAGAATGCGGAATAGTTACTTGAAATGAATCAAAACACAAGTAATTAAAAACCAGAGTCTTTAAAAACTTTCTGGTGGATTTGAATGATTCCACCAGAGATATATAATATATATCGAGAGAACTCTGTGTGCAAAAAGCTCACAGCTGCTTACAAAATGATAACAACTAAGAATGAGAGAAATGCTAAGAGTGTAGCTTACAAATATTTCTCTCTTGGTTGCTTAGTTCCTTAGTTACTATTCTATTTGCTGCTTTTTGGTTTATATATCACCAAGATTACAAAGTAATAAGACAAGATAATAAAACAAAAACTATCAAGTCTAATACAATGCTACTTCATTACTCTATTCCAGCATCTTTGAATATCTTCATAATAGCATGGAAATGGCAATGCTTCTTTGTTCTCGAAAACCCAGTTGAATAGGCTACCCCATTCCATTTGCATACACTTGACGCTTGTGACTGTGTTATCACTGTCAATAGATATTTGAATTCTTTATCCGTGAGGTTTATGATCATCCGTCGAGTTAATGATCATCCGTCGAGTTAATGATCATCCGTCGAGTTAATGATCATCTGTCGGGTTGTTGATCATCCGTCGAATTCATTGTTGTTTATCCGTCGGGTAGCAATCAGGCACTTGACTTTATTTCAATTATACAGAATTACAAGACATCATCTATGTACAATTAATCAACATATTCTGCATATCTAGTTACAGTTAATATGACTTAGGTACTAGTATAGATTCTAAATAATGTGTATGCAGAAATGTGCTACAGATTTATTATTACATAAGCTACTCACTCGATGGATAATAAGTCATCATCCGTCGGGACTCAAATGAGTTATCCGTCGGGACTATAATCCTTATCCGTCGAGTGCTACATTTTCACTAAGTAAAATCTACCAAGGTGTTTTGTTCATGAAATTATCAAGTATAGAACATATACACAACAATTTCTATACGATGATTCATATACTTTGGTTACATCAAAAGTTGCCTTTGACCGGGTAATGATAAAAATGGAATTCGAGTATATTAGGAATCATGTGAGAAATACGAATGATCTAGAAAGGATTTAACCCTTTCAATTTTGGAGGGATATTATTGGCCTCTTGGGTGAGATAGACCATGAATGCGTGGTGCCGCGCTCAAATGTTGATTTGAAATGATAGTCTACTCATTGATCAAGAAAACGTGGATTAAACCATGAAGAAGATGGCACATAACATGCCCCGAGTTTAATCTATAATATTTGGTTGAAGTAATTATATTACATTATACATTATTCATGAAAGGTTTAATCGACCACCAATTTAATTATTATTATTTGGGTAACATTGACGTATTACTTGATGCCGCTCATTGTTTATATTTAAATGTGAGATATCTAAATTATTAATAATAACCTATAGGGTCGCACAAAAAAAAAGCTTGGAGGAATAATTAATTCAATTTTTGATTTAAATTTGAATTAAAAAGGAAATTCGAATTATTTATTATTAATTAACTGGGATAAATGAATTTCAAATTTGTATATTATTAAATTCAAAATTTAGTTGTTATTTGATAATTGAGTTAAACTTAATTATTAAATAAATAGAATTTCAGATTTAATAAACTATAACTTGGATTAGGGTTACATTTTTATTAGAGAAACACATAAAACACATAAGGTGAGAGAGAGACGGGGAAAACAAGTCCTTTCTTGGTGCTAGCACACGCCTCTTCTGTACCGGCTTTCGCGTGGATACATCTACGACGTAGATCGTTAAGGCGAGATACGTGATAATCGTAAAACTCTTTAAGGTAAATACCTCATCCACGAACTTAATATTGCTTTTCGCATGGATCCTGTGGTGAGTTTCAGTTTTATTTATTGTTTCCGCTGTGTTTTTATACCCCGAAATCCAACATTAACATGCAGACTAAATGATGGAATAGAAATCTCCCTAGTTAGACACTTAATAGGCCGGTAAGAATGATGCATTGAGTACTCCTGTTGTTATTATCAGGCACTAGTATCAAATGGTTGAACCAATTTTGTATAAAATATGAGTATCTTTTGAGGAAGTCCTAAGTTTTGTAAGATTTTATATATTGAGAGTGTTGTATGTAATTGTTGGTGTTAGAATTAATATTTGTAAACTTATATTTGATTGACTGTAAAATATCTTAATTTTAATTAGAATAAGGACTTTGTTTTTAGAGAATGAATTTGATCATCTGTTAGAGAATTATTACTGGACTTATGGAGCTGTGTCTCCGTTTTTATGATTTTGATTATTGAGTTTGACCGCTGCTTTGACTCTTTTAGTTATTATTAAATTATCAAAATAAGAATCTATTTTTATTTTAGTTTCGATTTAGAACTAATAGTCCGGAACTGCGGCTGTTACACTTGACAAGTGCTTAGACAAAAATATATTTAAGCCCGGTCCAAAAAACCAGCAAATATCACTATCCGATACCAAATATCAACTCCAAATAACTATAACGAATCACTAAAATGAGTGCTTAAGATGAAATGATGTTCTTAATAATTTAATGATCAATTAGGAAATTATTGGAGTACTTTGTTTTTTATCTTTGATCTTAAAATTTAATTTGTTGGACTTGTTTTCAAGAAGCAATCAAGCGGACCACTTCTCCACTCTTCTTTTTACATTATTTTCTTTTATTGCTGATTGTTAGAATAAATATATGTGTTACTGAACTTTACTTTTATGCCACTTAATAGTAAAGAATCACATTTGATCATTATAAGTGTTTGCTTTTCATCATTAACTTTTGTTGATATGGAGAGAAATTTGAGTGTTTTATTTTTCTACGTCTTTTGGTATTTTCAATTATTGCTAATAACTTTCACTTACTTTAAGAAATATAAATATGAATAATTTACAAATCATTTCCGGAAGCAATCTAAAAAACTTCTTTTATTGAAATGCGATCGAGGAAACTTTGAGTTTAAGTCTAATATTATTTTCTTGGCGAGGTGGAGATTGCTTGAAGGTCGCCTAAGCATCTCTCCTTTTAAGTTGCTTAAGAAAAACCAAGCACGATTGCCACTGTCAAGTAATGTTGCCTTCTACCTTGTTTATATTTTTTTGTTGCCAAGTCATAGAAAGTAATTATGTAGTTGTACCAATATAGCATACAGCCAAGTTAAGTTTATAATACAATGTTTTATAGGACTGTAGTCGCAACCCGCAGTGTTGCTTACAATTAGAAGGTTTTCTTGACAAAGGTTGCTCAAAATGATGTGGATGAGAAAGGGCGTAAAATGTATTATATATCATCACATGATTGGTCAAATTTAGTAACTTTGCAAATAGCTAGAATTGGAGTTGCTCTTACACATAGAAAGCGCAAATGATAATATGAAGTTTGAACCCAGATGTTTACATATAGTTAATATCTTGAAAACTAATTATTTGTCAAATTTGGTCCTAGTTGTGGCTATTGATCTTCTTTTTCTTGAGTACATTTGTTGGCAATTGGCTCTTCAGAGAATGAAGGTGGAAGTTTTATGTTAATTGGTAATTGTTTATCTGTTAGGGTTCTCTGTCCAGTAGGATCGAAATTGTCATTTTGCCCGAATTTAAAACAGATCAAGGTTTGTTCGACTCCATTAAAATTTTAGTCTGAAGTTTATCTAGGATGATTTACATTTAAAATTCATTGCAAATCACTACAAGAAAAACGCAATCCGACAACACCGATCAGACAACACTCGACCAAAAAAGTGTTGCCCGAATTTTTCATACAACGGTTTTTCTGCAACCAAAAAACTGGTGTTGTCTGACGTTGATTACTACAAGCAATTAAAAAATGTTATCTAGTAAAACAAATCAGACAAGGGTTTTCGAAATCAAGGTCTTGTGCGAATGGGAAGGCTTTTGCATTAATACAACGCTTTAAAATCCATTGTCTAGTTGATGGAGACAGACAATGCTTTCTAAAGTGATGTTGTGCAAATGAGTAAGTTTGCACAACGAGTTTTAGAATGCATTGTCTGAAAATGATTGAGATAAGGTCTGGTTTAACAGTTGTGGAAATGAGACAAGTGTTTTTTCCAAACAATTAATTTTAAATTTTTTTAAAACTACAAATTCTAATTAAATCCACTTTCATCCAGATTAAATATTTAAATTTTATATTTCAAAATAGTTTAATTATCTACTTTATAATTAACAAAAAAAATAATCACAAGTACTTCAAATTTACATTGTTAATTGTTCAATTCAAACAAGTATTTTTCGACAAAGCACGTTGTATAAATCTACCTTATACAAGTTTTTTTTAAATAAAACACTTGTAACAGTCAGACAACAGTTATCGATATTTATAATCTGTTGTAAAATTTATAATACTAGGATTTAGTTGACATTATATACGAATGTTAATAGTGCTACTTTTCAGATATAACTCGTTATAATATTATTCGGCGTATCATATGTGTGCCAACCTACAAATATACCTAATAATTACACTTCAAATTTACATTATTAATTGTTTAATTCAAACAATAGTTTTTCAAAAAAGCACGTTATATTAATCTACCTTATACAAGTATTTTTAAAATAAAACACTTGTAACAGTGAGACAACCATTATCGATATTTATAATCTGTTATAAAATTTGTAGTACTGCAACAATCTTAAAGAAAAAACCGTTGTAGAATTCCAATAACGATATTTCCTAAAAAACACTTATATAAAGTAACTTACCACAACATGATTTTAGAAAAAACCGTTGTCTATACTTTTACTAGTTTTTAATTTTTTTTGGAATAATTATATGCCACCGTTTATTAATTTATACGAGTAACCAATAACTTACACCAAATTAATTTGTGTTTATTAAGATTTGAAATCATTTTTTTCATAGATTTTTGAATTCTTTTACCTATTAGTATTAGACGTTACACGAATATTAACAGCGTCAACAAATAATCACATTGATGAGGACATAACGTGTAGATTAAGTTAAAAATGTAACTCATAATATCTATTTGTTGGTTTTGTGGACTTCGTACGGACATTAATAGCGTTAACTTACGAATATTACTCATAATAACGTAAAGCAGCACATAATCTATATACTAACTTATAGATATAAGTCATAATAACGATATTAGGATTTAGTTGACATTATATACGAATGTTAATAGTGCTACTTTTCAGATATAACTCGTTATAATATTATTCGGCATATCATATGTGTGCTAACCTACAAATATACCTAATAATTACACTTCAAATTTATATTGTTAACTGTTCAATTCAAACAAGTGTTTTTCAAAAAAGAACGTTGTATTAATCAATCTTATACAATATTTGTAAAATATAACACTTGTATTAATCAGACAACCGTTATCGATATTTATAATCTGTTGTAAAATTTATAATACTGCAACAATCTTAAAGAAAAAACCGTTGTAGAATTCCGACAATGGTATTTCCTAGAAAACACTTATGTAAAGTAACTTAACACAACATGATTTTAGAAAAAACCGTTGTCTATACTTTTACTAGTTTATAAATATTTTTCCGAATAATTATATGCCACCGTTTATTAATTTATACGAGTAACCAATAACTTACACCAAATTAATTTGTGTTTATTAAGATTTGAAATCATCTTTTCATAGATTTTTGAATTCTTTTACCTATTAGTATTAGACGTTATACGAATATTAATAGCGTCAACAGATAATCACATTGATGTGGACATAACGTGTAGATTAAGTTAAAAATGTAACTCATAATATCTATTTGTTGGTTTTGTGGACTTTGTACGGACGTTAATAGCATTAACATACGAATATTACTCATAATAACATAAAGCAGCACATAATATATATACTAACTTACAGATATAAGTCATAATAACAATATTAGGATTTAGCTGACATTATATACGAATGTTAATAGTGCTACTTTTCAGATATAACTCGTTATAATATTATTCGGCGTATCATATGTGTGATAACCTACAAATGTACCTAATAATTACACTTCAAATTTACATTGTTAATTGTTCAATTCAAACAAGTGTTTTTCGAAAAAGCACGTTGTATTAATCTATCTTATACAACTATTTTTAAAATAAAATACTTGTAACAGTCAGACAACCGTTATCGATATTTATAATCTGTTGTAAAATTTATAATACTCAACAATCTTAAATAAAAACCGTTGTAGAATTCCAACAACGGTATTTCCTAAAAAATACTTATGTAAAGTAACTTATCACAACATGATTTTAGAAAAAACTGTTGCCTTTACTTTTACTAGTTTTTAATTTTTTTTTGGAATAAATATATGCCACCGTTTATTAATTTATACGAGTAACCAATAACTTACACCAAATTAATTTGTGTTTATTAAGATTTGAAATCATCTTTTTCATAGATTTTTTGAATTCTTTTACCTATTCGAATTAGACGTTACACGAATATTAATAGAGTCAACTAGATTATCACATTGATGAGGACATAACATGTAGATTAAGTTAAAAATATAACTCGTAATATCTATTTGTTGGTTTTGTAGACTTCATACAGACGTTAATGGCGTTAACTTACGAATATTACTCATAACAACATAAAGCAACATATAATCTATATACTAACTTACAGATATAAGTCATAGTAACAATATTAGGATTTAGTTGACATTATATATGAATCTTAATAGTGCTACTTTTCAGATATAACTCGTTATAATATTATTCGGTGTATCATATGTGTGCAAACCTACAAATATACCTTATAATTACAACCTACTAATAACATAATATCGATAACGTGTATCAGATCGTTAATAACGTTAAATAATAAATATTTACGAATAAATAAGCTGAAAAATGGGCACATTTTTATAACGGTTTTCGTTCTCACACGTTGTCGTATAAAACTATGTACAACGGGCTTTTTTAAAATCCCGTTGTGTGATTCAACAACGGTTTTTCTCTTGGAAACCGTTATTGACATTGTATTTAAACAACCTTTTTTGGGTATAAACCGTTGTATGAATTTGGTACTGTTATTTGGTTGATATTATATCCCATAATTGTTTTATACTAAAAATATTGTATGACTTTTGTTAAAACAACACAATTTAAATTTCAGATAATTATTTTTAATATTGTATATTCCTTTGACTTTGTTAATATATATTCCTTAAATTGTTGTACAGATATTGATATATATTGATTTTATTCATGTAAAAAAATAATTTAAATTTTTTAAATATATCTTGCATGAAGTTATAACAAAAATCTAGTAGAAGGCGTACTTTCTCAAACAAGGTTCCTTCACGATATATATTTTTTTAATAATTTTTCGATTGTCGAACCCTATAGATGTTAAGATATAGTGATTTAGTCATATCAAAATTTATTATTTTTTTTAAATTGAACTTGCATGACATGAAAAGAAAAATATATTAGAAGAAATACTTTCTAAAATGAGGTTTATTCAAGATGTTAATTTTTTATATAATTTTTTCGACGATCTAACCATATAGAAGTTAATATATACATAAGACTAATAAATAAAATGGATTTTTCGACAATCCAACCACACACATGTTAAAATATGTTAATTTTAGTCATATGAAAAAATAACTAAAATTTTCAAATTAATCTTACATGACTTTATAAGAAAATTTTATATAATTACTATTTTCTAAAACGAGATTCACTCCTAATTGACAAAATAAGTTTTTAAATATGATTTTTTACAATCATAGAGAAATTTATATATTTTTAATTATTTTGGATTGATACATGATAAAAATAAAAAAATATATATATATTATAATACACATTTTTTGGTATTTTACACTTTTTCACTTTATAACCCATTTTGTTTTCCCTCTTCTCTGAATTGCTTTTCCCCCTTCAACAAAATTTCATTTCCAGTCTCCCCCTCTTTTTTTCCACATAGATCCACCTACCCTGCCCCTTTCATAAACTTGTGTCGCTATTCCAAACTTCCTCAATACTCTCCGTCTCTCAGGTATTGCTCCATTTCTCCCTAACTCCTCATATAAATATATTATATATGTATGTACAATTTGTGTTATGTGTTAATTTGTATGTTCATTTTCCCCTAATCTTCCCAATTCTAGGGCTCAAACTCAAAATTTTCTCCATTAAAATCAATGGCATCTTCACTCTCAAGAACTCTATTTCGTTCACTTTTCTCAATATCTCGTACAAAACTATCTCCTATTACTACTACAAATCTCTCCTCTCTCGCGTATTGGAAAATGTACCTGACTCGACACTCGACTTAGTAGTTGACTCATTAACCGACTTAGATCCCAAGGTGGAAGGCCCTCAGAGACCTGCCTCTGTTGAGTACCCGACCGAAAAGGGCCTCGATTACGACATTTATAAGGTCTAAATTCTGCTATTTAGGGGGCAATCGATCTGCTCTTGGCCGTATACAAGAGGAAATTTAAGTTTTTAGGGGGTTATTTAATCGATGGATGTAAGGTATGCATACTTTCTTTACCTGAATTCATTGTTTTCTTAACATTACCTTGAACTGAATTCATTCTTTTCATTAACTGAAATGGCTTCTTATCTTTTTGTTGATAAAAAGTATGGGAGACTTATTTTTAATTACCTAGCAGGACTTCTCATCTCTAGACGTGTCAGTAGATTACTAGAGAGTATGATGAATTTTAACTTGGTTAATAAAACTGATAATTAGATTTCAGTATAAGCTTGTATTAGAAGAATCTCATTCCCATTGAACGGGTTTAAATCTCATGATTCGATTGCAAGCTAAATGAAAGGTTTGTATGACTAGTTCTTGGCCCTTGGACAAATTGGATATGCTCTTGTGCCAATGATGCTGGGTATTGACCAACCTGTAATACTCCATATGCTCAATATTCCACCAGCTGTCGAGGCATTGAATGGAGTGAAAATGTAGTTGGTGGATGTTGCGGTTCCTCTCTTGAAGGGTTAGTTCTTACACTCTTTGGTTGTAAGTTGTAACTTATAAATGAAAAAGAAATAATTATAGCATCGGTATAACTGTTTATTTAATACCTTTCTGTATTATAACTTGTAACAGATGTTGTTGCAACAACTGATGTTGTCGAAGCATGCACTGGAGTTAACTATGCAGTAATGGTTGGTGGATTCCCTAGAAAAGAAGGCATGGAAAGGAAGGATGTGATGACAAAGAATATGTTTATTTACAAGAGTCAAGCTTCGGCTCTTGAAAAGTATGTTGCTGCAAACTGCAAGGTAACTGAAATTTCTTCTTATCGTTATAATCTGTAACTTGAATCTTAGTGAAGCCAATCAAGACATGTTTGTGTACTATTGTTTTATTTGAAGATGTATGCATTTGACGTATATAATAAACTAGGGAGAGGCATTTATATTTAAATGCCAAAAAAAACTGGCAGGCATCATTCTACTTGTTCCTGATTATCTTATGCACTCTACTAGGAACTGAGATGAGGGATAAGAATTCAATTTGTATGATTACTGTATAGCTTCTGATATATAATTTTGATTTTGATTGTACATTTAAGTTTACATATTTTTGTAATGTTTGTTGTGGTATTCTTATATACATATGGCAACGTGTTGCGAGTTTCACATTCTTTTTACCATTGCTTTTGTTTTAATTTGAATAGTCTCTTAATTTAGGTCTTGGTAGTTGCTAACCGTGCCAACACCAATGCATTGATCCTAAAGGAATTTGCACTGTTGATTCCATAAAAGAACAAAATATTTGAAGAACGAGCTCGGCTGCATCAGGCTTTGTTTGTGTTAATAACCAGACCTATACCGTGATGCCTGAATTCAATGTTTGTTACCATCCCATAAAGTTTATTCTACAGGCTAATAAACAGAAATATAAACTTGATTATCCAAGTACACATATAAATCAAATAAATGCATTTTTCAATATATAATGTTTTGGGCTATCACTTCTATATTTTCTACAAATGAAACTGAGATCTTTAATGTAATTATCTTATTTTCTCATAATATTCGAGAGGCAATTTGAAAGAGTCAAGCGTGATATAGCTCATGTTCATAAAGAAAGAGGAAAGATGTCGAACCACCACTCAAACCTGACATGGTAGCAGTGGCTAAGTTTGATGGATCTTGCCTAGCTCAGGTGCTTCTCCATACGCTGATATGCTAGTACATAAGCGCCCCACAAAAGCGGTATGTTTTCCTTGTAGACTCTATATTTTTTTTAAGTTGTAGTAGAAACATTGACTCATGAAGGCAGGGATATGAATATGCTTTTAGATTTTGTATAACTATGTTGCCATGATTTTCAATCATGGATTAAATTTAGATTTTTTTTGCAGATTTGCAAAGTTACATTGATTTAATTAGTTGTTATATTTTGAGAAAGACAATGCTTTTAATAACCAGGCTTCATTAAAAACATCAAATTTTTAATAGTAAAACAATGGTTTCGAAAACAAAACCTTGGTGCAAAATTAACTCATACAACACCACCACCAAACCATTGCCTATAAAAATTTTAATATAATGTATCAAAGGTTTTCATACAAAAGGTTGGGACAAGTAAATAGTTGTATGTATCACATCATGCAATATATTAAAATACAAAACTGTTGTGTGTAGAAATTTATCGCAAGAGTTCTATGAGCTCATTTTCATTTTTGTTGTCTATCTGGGTACACAACAAAGTTTATACAACAATAAGTGTTCTAGGATTGTTTTTAATGTTTTTCTCTCACACAATGGTTTTATGAGTTTGTGAGAACCCTTGAGTAATGTCGCTTGTTACGACAAAAGCAAGCAAAAAACGTTTTGTGGATATAATACGACGGGCTTAATCCACAATCATTGTGTGTACAATCTCACACAACATCTTATACCCGTTGTATGATCCAACTAACAGACGGCAGCTCAATAGTCAACCGAAAAATAGAGTATCAGATAACGGATATAAACCGTTGTTAAAGCCTGTTTTCCTTGTAGTGAATTTATAATCTAATTGCTTTTTAATAGATCTTTTCATAGTAAAAGACTGAACCAATTGATCAACATCACATTTGAAGAGCCAGGGCCTTTAAGAGTACCAGTTCTCTTATGATTGACGCTTGAAGACACAAAATGTGCTGGTGTATGCATATTCAACAATTATGCGCTGCACAAGCACATGTACATACACCCATCTGATTTCTTGTAAAATTTGGAGTGAACTTATAACCTAATTTACCGGCAGAGACAAAGAATTTGAATTCGCTGGCTAACTTACCTGTTTATATTATGAAACCTAGGATCTTTCTGCAATTCATTCTTGAAACCATGCCAAATTGTTGAACTTTAGGCTGACCAAAGTTTTCATCATGTTTTGGGTGAGTATTTTAAGTCATTTTCTAGATAGGTAACTGGGATTAATTATTCAGATGCTCTACCTATATAAATTACTTATTACGACAGTATAGTTTGTGTGTTTCATCATTAATTCTTAACAGACATTTATTTTAAATAAAACTAAATATATCTCGTAGAGATACCCTTTTGTAAATTAGACCAGATAGGATCCATCGGTCAAAGACGGGGCCTGACAAAAATAAAATCGGCCCGGTTTCTGGTCCTCATTTTTAAAAAAAAATGTTCGAATCCTGAATAATCTAGATTGGACCAAATTATTTCAATAATATTATCTTTTTTATATTATTTTACATCTTATATTATATATTTATACGTATCCAACTTGAAATATTATGTTCAATATTATAAAAGAAATGATTAAATGCTACATTATGATAAACCTAAATTGTTTGATACTTGTACATTTAATAAATACTATTATTTTATAAATAATAACATATTTACTTTTTTTGTGAGGAAAATATATACTTCTTAATAATCCTATTAGGCATTAGCTTAAAAAACTTTTTAAATAATTGTGTGTTACAAATTTTAGTGAAAAACAAAATTTAAACAATAAAATTCAAAATTTTAAACAATCTGTTTAGGGTACAGTCCGATCCCAAAATCGAAGATGATAATAGATTTTGTCATTGGACCTTGATGCATAATTTTATGAAATCCAATTTTTCTGTTAGGTCGGGTTCTGTACCTTCGTGGAGCCTTTAAATATCTTATTAGTAACGGAGTCTCCGGCAATGAAGAAAGTAAAGATTATTGGAGACCATCATGACAAAACCTAGCAATTTGCCTGATGAACTAATACATAAAAATCTTCTCATTTTTATAAGCAGAAGTAGGTGTTCAAACAGTGTTCTCTCCGTTCAATGGAAGCTTATCTGGACTACTCGTAGAGTCTTACGTGTCTCAGTTTTGGTTGGTATCAAATATCTATGAGAAAATACACGTACAAGTTTGTCTCCAATGTTTTTACTTGAAGAAACCATGAATGCTTTTTTCTAGAATTCTATAATATGTACGTTTTCACCACAGTATTTCTTGTACATTTTCTTGAATAGGTAGGCAATCTAGAACAATGTACCATACTTTGAACTTAATCTAGAAAATATTAAACCATATAAGTTATCAATTTATTTAACAAGGTCGATTATTTTAATATCGTATCCACAAGTAATGCAGTTGAATATCAGAACCAGCCTCTCTCTGTTCATGGGAACATAAGAACATTGCAGGGCAATATTTTCGGAAGGTAGATTTTTCATTATCTGTATATGAAGTGATCTTGCTCCTCCCGTAAAATCAGATACTTCATATATTAATATGGGAGAAGTAGGCATGTTATTAATTTCTTTTGGTGCATTCTGAAATGCACATCTAAATTAAATTTCATATGGAGGATTGATGTTTTGTGTGTTTCTGATTCTTGCATGTTTATTGTGTAGGTACTTTATGCAATATCAGTTCTTATTGGGGTTGCTTCTCCATTTACTAAATTTAATAGTGTGAAGCTAACACAGGGACACAAAGAATCAGGTAAATCTAGTGCCTTTGGAACTACTTACTTGAACGCTCTCCGAGAGGCACACAGGGGCAGGGGTGGCCCTGAAATTATTGGGCCTTTGGAAAAATCATTTTTTGGGGCCCTAAATTATGTATACACAGAATATTTTATATTCATATAAAAAAAGGAATATGAGAAGCCACGATTGTCAAGAAATCTTCACAGGTAATTTTTCGAGTACATTATTCTTTTCAAAATTTATTTTCTGTTTGGTAGATGTGAATGGAATGGAATGGGTGAAATTAGAGGAAATTAACAGCAATTGAAGGGAAGATTTAGAAAAAATGAGTTGGTACAAACTTGATATGATAAGAATTGTGAAAAAATTGGATGTAGTAAGGAATGTAGCATTTTATCTCATACTTAAGTAGAAACAAAGATCAGGTGAACACATGGAAATGCGAATTGACGTGACACGGATAATTAAGTTGTGTATCATACAACTTTTTTTTATGTGATACTTATTTGCTAAATGCTTATTTTGTTTAACCGGTCATTTTTTGCCTCAATTAAAATATGTAATTTTGTGAGATTATTATAAAATAGGGCTAATATATAAGGTTGCGAGTTGGGACATAGTTAGAAAGTACTTGGGCCTTCAAAATAGGGGAAACTTGAGTGAGCGATAATTAGGGTTAGAAATTTGAAACAGAGGTGGATTTGATTACTTAAGTGGGTTCCCCACGATGAAAAAAGTTAGGATTCTTGGAAGCGAACAAGACAAAATCAGCAGGTTACCAGATGAACTAATTCACGAAATCCTGTCACTTGTCGAAAGAAGCAGTTCAAACCGGCATTCTCTCGCAACGATGGAGGTATGTAGATCACTCCCTTTTCTCAGTTTTAATTGGTTTGGCAACGGCAATAATCATAATTTTGTTCGCCATTTTTTGTCTAACCGAAACCATCAATCCCATATCTAGAAGTTGAAGTTATATATATTGAGAAATAAACCTCCTATGCGTTTAGTTGAAAAGTTTCATCTCGCAGAATATTCAATGCTTACATTTATATCTCTTATGTGGTCATAATCCTTATAAGTTACCCACCTTCAGCTCTAAATCGTTCAAGAAATTAGTATTAGCAGTACAACTTGAAGTATGTGCATCGGAATCAGATATTTGAGTTTTACCTACCTTAAAAACTCTCCACCGAAAGTCCTACGGTTTTTAATGCCCAGAAGTTATCTTCTTTCTGTTTAGCATGCGTACCTGGATTGTAAACTCAGAGTATTTATGGTTGGGATTTATTAATCTCTCCATTTTCTTTTAGTTTTTCAAATTTAACAACTCTTCATTTATATGACTGTAAACTGCCCAAAATAAATTGGGATTTCCCAGCTCTGTTAAGTCTATATCTCCGTGACGTAATACTTCTTAATAATATGAGTGACATGACCCCACACTTCTCAATCTACAAAATCTCACATTAGAGTTTTTAAGATCATATCATTTCTTTTCCTCGGTTGGTGAACTTGAAAATTTCAACCTACTGTTATATTCCCCATAGTATTGCGGTTTTGGCACCAAAGCTTTCCAATTTCAGTTATATTGGTATCTTTTCCATTACCCTTGGAATTCCTCATAGAAGAATGTACGTATAAAGTTACTGCATTGTTTTGAAATCTTGTATAAAGATAGCAAAAAATTTATCCGCAGTTTACAAGTATGCTTCTAGGACTTTTTAATGCCAAGGTTCATACGTTTGACTCGGAGAGCATTCAGCTAAAATTTCTATCTAAATAAAATTTGATAATAGTTTCAGTTCTTTTGGTTTGCTTGTATGATTGATGATAGTATTGACACTTGATTGTGGAACTTGTGGACTTGGTAAATTTAGTTACTAAGCAAGGGTTTTAAATCTTTAGGTAAAACTAGTTATTCATATGTGTCAAGCTCAGACCTTTCAATGCACATTTAATCTGATCTACCATAGTTCGCTATTCCTTCAAATTGATATACAGAAGCCTTTTTTAATCTTCAAAAATGAAGACTTTAAAGTTACTATTTCTGTTAATATGCCTCTTGCATTTTTAAGCATCACTTGCAGTTTTCACTTTTGGTGTTTAGCTTTGGTATTCCAATTAAAGTCAACTACTAGAACTTGACTGATTTGGTGGCTCGCCTAGAACCACCCTTGTCACAACATAGCCTCTCCTAGAACCACCATTGTCACAACATAGCCTCTAGTATTCTCTTGTGCTTCTCCATAACTCAATGCAACATAGCCTCTAGTATCCTCAATTTTTAATGGGTATATCTCTTCCACATTATGGTTTTTTGTTGGCGAAGCGGGCATACAGTGTGGGAACTACTGGTATTTATTGTTAATTTCTCGAAAGGATTTGTTGTTTAACAGAATCGTATTAAGTTAGATGTAGTCAGGTGGGCCACGTGTCAAATCCCCATACCATCTCAGGTGAAAAGAGTTAAAAACAACAAATGTGTTGTTTCAATTGAATCTATAATTTTGATATGTATTGTCATTTTCAAATACAATTGTCTATTCTCCTCCAAATAAAGATAAAACTTTGCATATGTCTTTCTCACTATAAAATATAATCTCCACTAGGTCTTAGGGCATGGGTATTTGAACAAACGATGGTGTTTTTATTTCCTACGTAATTTATTACACACAGGCGAACTTTTCACCTCCTGTAATGAGACAATCACTCAATCCATGCACCAACCCCTTCGTTGGCCGCCTATGCATGTCATCTATCATGTTCGCGAGTGGGATATACTATTTACAAACATCAATTTTTGCTGTAGAAATGTCATTCCTTTTACTCAATTAATTGTAAAGAGCATCCAATGAGATGAAATAGTTTCAGCTTTTACTTAAACCCTTAGTTTTGCTCTTTTTTCTAAAGTTTCTGGTATCAGCCTCTGGTGTGTCTTAATGGATCTGAAAACTCTGGAGTACAGAGTGCATGATGGAATGGTATCTCTGGAGGTCAAACCAATCCCATTGCAATATATGCATCACTGCCACTTTGGATCAGTAGTCTCTTTTTATTATTACTACTGTAGTTTCTGCCCCTTTTACCTCTCTGTCAAGTACCAACTCATTCACATGATGCTCTCTCTTCATCTCCTGTGTGGAAAACCGAGAGTTAGCTATTTCAGGCCCCCTTTATATAACCAACTCATCTTTTTATCCGGTGGTTTCTTTACTGCTACTTACTAATTCGACCACATTTGTACCCTTACACACATCTGTTTCGCTCTATTTTTGTCTAAGTATGATCTCAATCACAATTTTTACAGCTTTATAGCTTGCTCCTTTTTGTCGAGTCTTCTCTCCACGGGGATGTGAAGAATCAAAATAGCTAATTTTCCATTGTTGCTTCAGAAAGTGCAAAATGAATTCTAGCATTTTCATATTTCACAACTGCAAAAGGTGAAAGGGCATCAAGAGCCCTTTCTTGCACGTCCTCCCTTGAGCTTCGTGTAAAACTAAGCAACAATGTCACACCTTGGATGAACCAATAATTATTCAACCCCGTAGGATCCTTACAGCACACCGCAAAAGAGAATATGTGAGGCTCCATTCCAACCAAATCATAATCTCATTTGGGCCCTGCTCTTTAATTTCTGAATTCCTCCCGTTTGTGAATACATTCCAATCTTCCATTGTTGGTTCAGCAAAAACAGAACATACCCTTTTAAGTATACTGGTGGAAAGAGTAAGTAACCATTTACCTTTAATGTTCTCGAGGTCAACAAAATTAGGATCGTTGTCAATAGTTGGGCCATTTAATGCGCATAAGATCAATAAGTTCTTCGAGGTTGAAAGAAATCTAGACAAAGCATGAGGATGATATCAGTTCATGAAACATCTAAACATTTCAAATGTGACAGCATACTCAAGTACTATAATGTTTCACAAATTGATATCATCCCTTATGCTATGTCTAGATTGCTTTCAACCCCGGAGAACTTACTGATTTTATGCACATTGAATTTCCCAGTTATTGATAATGATCCAAGTTTTGTTGTCCTCAAGAATTTTAAAGATAAAGTGCTAGTTACTCTTTCCACCAAAATATTTAAAGGGTTATATTTTCTTTTTTCTGAAACAACAATGGAAGAGATGAACGTTTTCACCAGCCGGTGGAATTCAAAATTTAAAGAGCAGGGCCTAAATGAGATTATGATTTGGTTGAAATGGATCCTCCCAGATTCTATTCCGCGGTTTGCCGTAAGGGATCCGACATATTTGAAAATTTATTGGTGCATCCAAGGTGTTGTATTGTTGCTTAGTTTTACACAAAGCTCACAAGAGGATGTGCTAGAAAGGGCTGTTGATGCCCTTTCAACTTTTACAGTTGTGAATTATAAAAATGCTAGTACTGATTCTGCATTCGCTGAAGAAGTTGCTTAGAAAAGCAGCAGATGTTACAGATATTTAGTTATAAGAACTTTTTGTATATTTCATTTTGCGTTGTTTGTGCGTTGTGATTATAAATGGAGTCGGATATTTAGAGAGCTGTTGATATCTAACATATTGCACGCATATCATATTAACAATTCTCATTATTAGTAAGGTCTCACGAGGTTTTCCGGTGAAAAAATTCCGACCTAATTTAGGATGGTTTCTTGTTAAAATTTCGATAGTTTATTGTCACTAAATTTTACAATGTATTTTCCGTTAACAGTTGTTGTTAGAATTATCAACCAAATATTTTGTTGGCAAGGTGATGTTTTTTGATTACTTTGTAAGATGTTACTAGTTTGTTACTATTCCGATACTAAACTTAGCTACATACACTAAATCGGTCAGTAAGGTACTAACCAACACTGTTTCCTTCGACAATCGAGTTCAGCGGGTATTCGGTTAGTAATCTCTTTTACCAAAGGATTTTCTTACCAACAGAATATGTCGTTGGCAATAATGAAATTTCTTGTAGAGCCAAATAGATTTCTTCACAATGAGATGCAGTCGCTTCCTACATTATTTCTCCTTTCGATTTTCATTAAAAAGCTAAGTAAACATAAGGCCATAAAAAATGAAAAATTCTGATATCAGTCCAAAAAATTTATATTCTTATCCAAGAAAAAGCGTATATTATCCGAATTCGAAAAAAGGAGAATATTATCCATATCCGAATACGGGTTATTCGAATCCGAAATTAAATACATATATAATATTTTAATTATATAAATATATATACTTATATATATTGTAAATTTAATAAATTAGCATATAGTGTGTGTATATGCATTGAATAATACTCTCATACAAATTTTAAATAATTGTACAAATACTTTATACATATACCAAAATATCAGTTGAGTTTAACTGTAAAAATATATTCTAAAATCATTGTCAATACAGTAGGCCCATAAAAAAATTTAAAAAATTAGATATCCGTCCAAAATACACCCATTCGTATTTGAGAAAACATGAATATTATCTGTCTCTAAAATAAAGCAAATATTATCTTTATCTGAATCCGACAATCACGGATAGAGATATGGATATGTCGGATACCCATACGGATATAATTCAATCTGTATCGGTACTATCTGTTGACAACCCTAAGTTGACAGATGATTCAATGTCAACACATCTCAATGTTCAATATTCTTATATTTTATTTTCTAGCAGTGGAAAATCGGGTGTTCGGAAGCTCAGGTTATCCTGCCAATTAAAACCAAATTTGTTATGACTGATATATTATTGGCGCGTTAACTTTTAAGACTTCAAATTTTATTCACACCCACTTGAGAATGGTTTCTAAAGCCAAACACAATGGAACAAACCTATTTATTCTATGTATATTAAAGGATCGGGTTTGAATAAAACCAAAACGAGAGATATTCAATTTTTAGAATTGGAAATTAAAAATGCGGTAAAAACGATAGTTGAATTTAATTTTGGTCAAAAAACCGCATTTTAAAAAAATGACAAAACAAATGCAACTTAATTATTTGAAAATTACTTAAAAATTAGGAGGTGGGGGTGACAAAAGTGGTTCCTAGTTTCAGAGTAATAGAGTTGCTCCCCCGATGTAGACATTTTGTTCAACCTGAAACGTAAAAAGTAATAATTAACTTATTATAAGCGAAATAATCGATTATCTTGTTTAATTGATTAATATTAAAATAATAAAAAGGAAATATATAACCCTTTGAGAGATAATGACCTAAAAATCTGCGGTAGTAAAGGAGTCGAATCGAGTTAAACTCTTATGTATTAATTCGTTAAAAAAAATACCGAACCTGAAATCTAGCTGAAATTTTATCGAGTTAAAATTTTTGCTTGTGTATCGACTCATTATGAAAAAGTTTATTCGTGTACATATTTACGAACAACTCACAGACTAACATTAAACGAACAACTAATGGACATTGTTTACACACTTTTAATTGCAAACAACTTAGTTTATAAACTCGCTGTTAACGGAGGAATTTGGTTAACAAAAATTTGAGGTTCGCGGTCGGAATCAAGATCTGCTGCGGTGGTCGGTGATCGGAGAAATCACCGCAATGCGTTGATTTGTACTTAAGAAACGGCTAAGATTTCTAGTTTTATGTTTGCCTTCTCAGAGCTCTCAAACACGTGCGCTCACAATGTGCCTACGTACCTCCTTTTATAGAGGATCAAGCTAGACGTAGTTCTTGGGGAATAAGAAACTTAGATGGACTTGGCTTCTTATTTCGTGGCCCAATAGGAGTTGTCGAACCAACTTCCTACTATAACTCGAACACTAATTTGCATTAGGAGTGCCCGACGATGCGTCCTAGTCACAAAGGCTCAAGGCTCGTCATGACTTTGGGACTTTACGGACGACAAAACTCCCCGGCCGAAGAATATCCATATCAGCTACCGCTACTTCCGTCGATCATAAATACAGGTATAGCCATGACTTACCACAAATACCAAATTAATAGTTTTTTTATAAACAGAAAATTAAATCAAACGTTCCTGAATTATAGACACTTTTCTGTAGGTCTTAAATTATAAAAATAAATTTTTAAATAATTTAACTTTTAATTTTTTCCAATCACAGTGCTTCCGTTAAAAATCAGATTGACTTCGTTAACTTTTCAATGATAGGCAAAACCCTTAACAACATTCTTGAAGTTTCCGATATCCAAATTTGAAAATGATTAATCAAAACACTCATTTTTCAATCCCCCGTCCATCTCACCATCAAAACTGAGTTTGATTTTATTTTTTTTAATTTTTGACGGAAATTAAGGTTGCTTCGATTAGTTTTTTGATAATTTTGACGATGTACATTGATAGGGTATTGAAAACCATGTGATCTAGTAACTCAAATTTTGAGTTTGAAAATCGAAATCACCTTCAAAATTATCTTAGATTCTTCGAAAATTTAAAAATGTCTGACACTAACGGCGTCAATCTGATTATAAAAGGATTACAATGAAAAAAAATTAAAAGCTAAATTACTTATAAATTTATATTTATAATTCAGGTATCTTGAAAAAATAAGTGTTATGGACGTTAGAATTAATTTACCCTTTTAGAAATAATAAGATATTTACTTCTTAATAAACATATTACCTTAACAAACCATTAAATTGAGAAAATTAATTTTAATGTCCCTAAATTATAGCCACTTTTTTTTTAGGTTCCTGAACTATAAATATAAATTCATAAGTAATTAATTTTTTGAATTTTTCTAATCGCAATCATCCCGTTAAATTTTAAGTAACGTCGTTAATTTTTAATGATGTGTCATTTTATAAAAAAATTAAAATATGTAATTAGTTGTGAAGAACATCCTTGAAATTTTGGAGAATTGAGGATAATTTGGAAGATGATTCTAGTGTCCAAAATCAGAACTTGAGAAACCTAATTACTCATTTTTAAATCCACTATCCATCTCCACCATCAAAATTCAGTTTGGGTCATTTTTAAATCTTGACTTGAATATTGGTTTTGATTCGAATAGTTTTTTTAGTGATTTTGATGATGTAGATTGATAGACCGTGCGATTGTGAGCATGTTCATATGATTTTTGTGATTTCGAGTGTTCGAATTAGCCTAGTCGGAAAATTCATGTGTCGCCGGTGTTCTTCGTTTCTCCAACATAATTTGATGCTATTTAGGATTATAAATTAGTGTAATAGACTCGTTTGATGTTGTTTATCACTATGTATGATGTTAGTTGAATTTTTGTTAACTTTGGTATGTCAAGTGCTTTCGCAAATTCTCTCAAAATTTTCCACAAAGATCCTTCGCAGACGTTTTCCACAAATATTCTCCTCCTTCCGAGCACATTCAGGGCGCCCCTACGCCCGAAAGTCTATTCCGGGTTCAAATTTCAAAAATTCTAAATTTTTCTTTCTTTTAATACATCTTGCTCCTTTTTTTCATTCTTAACTCCCATCTTCCAAAATACCCAATATAAAGCGCATAAACCCCTTTCCTCCAAAAATCTCAAGAATCTTGGATTAACTTGTTCTTGGTTCCACCTTTGTTTTAACTTCAACCCACTCATCCTCAATCTTCCAAGGTACTCTTTTTTGTCTCTCTTTTAAACTACTTTCATGTATGCTACTAGATAAAAGAAATTTGAGCTTCTTGAACTTCCATGTTTATGCCATGTTTTGTGTATATATGTATAGGTTGTATACATAGCTTGTTGATTTTTGTAGATTCACCAATTTGAATTCCAATTGTGTTAGTAGATTGAATCTTAAAATTTAGGTTATAAAAATTCGTAGCCACATACAATGGGGCACGCTCGAGGCATGCCATGGGGGCTCTCGGGTCGCGACCCCCATTTCCCCATACGGGGCGCGCCGGGGATGCGTCACAGTCACGGCCTCCGCACTAGGCGGGTAACGCCCGAAGCCTTGAAGCTCCGAGGTTGGGGCCTTTAATTTTTTTTAAAAAGAAATAGGCTGCGCCCGAAGCTTTCAATGTCACTGGGGTCGCCTCCTTCGTGGAGTGCATGGCACGCACGAGGATTTGCAGCTTTCAGGTTGCGACCCTTCGCGTAATACGGGGGGTGCCCGAGGCACCTTGGAACTTCTAGTTTACGTCTTTCTTCCTTTTCATTGTGGCGTGTCTTAGCTACTCCAAAATATACTTTTATTCATAATCAAATGTTCTGTCCAGTTTACGTGTACCTGAATTAAGACTGGAGATGACTATTACACTGTTTTAACTTTCAATATACCCATAATTTATGATATTGGGATGATAAGTTCATAAAGTCTCAATCTTACCCAGTTTAGTGCGAGGGGACGGTGTGTTTATAGAAATATTTGTGTTTGGAATTTAGAAGTGTCCCCGGAATTCAATACATTAGATGAATCTGCATCAAATCTCCTACTTGCATGTATAGCTAAACATTTAACTATGCGTATCTACTGCAAACTATATACACGACACATATAGTAGGCAGTAGGTAGCTTAGCTAAGGCATGCATGCAACTGTTACATCAAAAAGTACACAACGACGACCTACCTAAAATAGCCTATATAGCTACTCAGTTTGCGAATTGGGGAACTGAGTTCAGTGTCAGAGACGACCTCCTTTTTGTATGGAGAAAGCAACTCACTCTTTTCTTACCCCCTAGTAAATTCATAAACAAGTTCAGTTTTATGGTACTCTTGTTACTGTTGATTTCACGGTCTTCGCACTGTTTGACTTGACGCCTAGTATCCACATTTCTATTTTATCTACACTTTGCAGATGACAGATCATGTATATCATGAGTTCCTCCTTTTAAGAAAATAGAAATTGATTTTAATATTTATCGTAACCGATCAATAAAATCGTACGAAAATCGTATGAATTTTGAATGGGTTTTGGTAAATTAATAATATATATCCGTTCCCTGGCATATTATATGTCATGTTTTGACTAATTTTTAGTTAATTATATTTTGACCACAAATTACACTTAATATATTATTCAATAAATTTTAAAATATACTTAATTATTTAAACATAATACATAAATTTATTGACGCGTCCTAACATTTTTCCTTGTTCTTATCGTAGCTGGATGATGATTTGCCTACATATTTCCATATGTTCACGGATTTTAACCGCATGATGGGGCCTTTCACCACTTCACTTTGGTCACCAATTCCTTTTTTAGCTTCATCCTTGTTTCATTGCGCCGGGACTTTGGTAGACGGGATTCGACGAGGAGAGATTTCTTTGGCTATTGAGCATCAGGCGTCTATTTCCACTATGCCAAAGATGGCCTATCGCAATGGTTTAATAATGCGTGTTACAAAATTATGTTACCTTATATACGCTTATTTTAGCCTACCGTAATGTAGTATTTTTAATGTTACTATATCCTTTATAACATGTTACTATAGTTTCAAAATGTTACATACGAGTAACATGTGGAAACTTATGTTACAATAGGGTGTTAATGGATTAAAAAGTAATATTTTACAAACAATTAAATATATATAATTATTTGAATTAAAAATTAATCAATTTGATAATATAATTAAGCTATAAAATTAATATTATCTAAGATTGAGAAAATATTTTTTTTTAAAATTTTGTAAACTGTACTAATTAATAACTGATAATTTTTTTAATAAAAAATTGGAACATTATTGAAACTTAAAATTTTATTAAAAAATAAAAAAAAGTGAAATTAGACAGAAGTTATTTGGGATGCCATTGGGCTCTCCATCAGGCGGGCTAAAGCAGACTCAAAATTTTTGGAGAAATGGCAATTTTTTGTCAAAAATTCATAGTCCTCTGTAACATCTCTCTCTATCACAGTCGCTCTGTCACACTCTAAATATCCCTCTCTCGGTCGCCACTCACACACTCTCTCTCAGCTTTCAATTGAAAATTAATCAATTTTGATAATATAATTAAGCTATAATATTAATATTATCTAAGATTGAGAAAATAATTTTTTTTAAATTTTGTAAACTGTACTAATTAATAACTGATAATTTTTTCAATAAAAAAATTGAACACTATTGAAACTTAAAATTTTATTAAAAAATAAAAAAAGTGAAATTAGACAGCAGTTATTTGGGATGTCATTGGGCTCTCCATCAGGCGGGCTAAAGCAGGCTCAAAATTTTTGGAGAAGCGGCAGTTTTTTGTTAAAAATTCATAGTCCTCTATAACATCTCTCTCTCTCACGGTCGCTCTCTCACACTCTAAATATCACTCTCTCAGTCGCCACTCACACACTCTCTCTCAAATTTCTTTTATCACTTGATCTCATTTTAGGGCTTTGTATTTCTCATTTGTAGTCTGTAATTATTTCTTTTATCACTTATATTTAATACTGTCATGTGTTATACTGTGATCTATCCTTGTAGTAGCAATACCAGTTATGATTTTTAATCCAAGTTTATTTTAATTTAGTGCAGTTTTGTTTGTTTGCTGAAATAATTAGTTTTTATTTTGTTTCTGTGTGTATCTCTATGTTTATAATTATGCCATTTAATTGAAACCCAGTTGTTATTTTACGTAGAAGAATTATGCCTGAATCTGAAGCAACGCCAGTTGTTCCGAGTAGCGAGTTATTGGAATGTCCTAAAAAGGATAAGCACGGGCTCTTAAATGTTGTGTCTCGTGTTGGCGACCTTGTTTGCACTATCAAGTATGTGGTTTATTATTTAATTGGAAGAAAGTATGTCAAATATGTGCTAGTTGTGATGAATTTATTACTAAATGGTGTTTTATTTGATGTTTACAGGTTTTATACTGAAGGTTTTTTTTTTATCATAGGTAACCTGCAACCGCTACCCAAGGTTTTGGGATGAAGCTTTTGAGGAAGAGGGATATTCCGGAAGAGAAGAACGCAAATGCCTTTCTCGAGTTTGGTCCTGAGGAATCTCATTTTGTTGTGGAGCTAACTTACAATATGTTTAAACCCTATTATGTTACATGCCCTATTATGTTACATGGACTTTAACAATTCCGGGTATTTTTTTTTGTTACTTAGATGTGATAATTTCGGGTATTTTGTTCGTGTTGTTAATTAGCTATGATGATAAATGATACTCTGTATAAGTGACTAGGTAGATTTAACTCCCCCCCACCCCCCAAGAAATACATGTACCTTACGGTCATCTAATGTAATTGATAAAATGTAAGATGTTAGTAGCTTGCGAGTGTCTTTTTTAGGGCAAATTGGTTAATGTATTATTTAATTTAAATTACGGCATTTGGTTGTTTGTTCAGTGTTAAAAGATTGTGATTTGTACATAATTAAAATTTACAAAATTAAAATGTACAACCAAGTTATTTTATGTGTTCATGCATTCTGCAGTCCTGTCTATTTTCTTTTGAAGTAATCACCATTATTGAGAATGTACAAAGTAAACTAAAAGATCTATTAAGTTTGAAAGGTAATCACTGCTACTTAATGTAATTTTCTTATATTGCTCCCTCCTTAACCTGGAAAGGTGTCTTCTGCTGCTAGTTTCTAGAATGATATTGTTCTGATATATACAATTGGTGATGTGGAGCAGAGTCTCGTTAAGAGTGATGTATGGTTGCCCAATTGTGTACCCTGCTGTATGAACTAGGTTGTTTATAAATATAAATCAAGTTTTAAATTTTGGATTGATTGTGATGATTTGTATAGGTTGGAAACAAAGTCTTTTTCATGATCAAATGGAGTACCCCATTGAAAAAACTTATGAGTGCTTATTGTGACCGTCAATAAGTTGACATAAATTCAATTGCCTTAAGTTGACATAAATTCAATTGCCTTTCTCTTTGATGGTTGTCCTCTCCGAGGAAAGCAGAGTCCCGATGACGTAACCCTTGGTTTCACTCTGTCTCTTACATGTTTACTTGGTCTCCGGCTTAACTCTGTGTACACCCCCTTTTTCTACTGCTAATATCTATTATGTGTTGTGTTTTCTCAGTTCGAAATGGAAAATGGAGACGAAATCGATGCTATGTTGCACCAGACTGGTTGAACACCTTTTTGATTATTACTCTATTGGTTTGCCTTTGAGTTTCAAGTTAGCAGACTTCATGTTAGTTTGTGCAAGGCTATTGTAAAGTGTGATCATTTTCTAACCAAATTAGAGGAGGTTGATATTTTAACATTTTCTCGCTTTTCAGATGTTTGTTGAGGAAGTGATGGAGTTAGCTGAGTTGGATGTGCTGAGAAATGCATGACGTATTCATAATTTTCAAGAAATGAAGCACAGGTTTATCAGCTGGTATTCCTAATACTTAAAACCCCTACAAACCATGTAAATTTAAAGTCGCACACGTACAAAATTTGGCAAAATGATAGGTAACAAGTTGTTTGTGAGCAAAGATATGTGTACGCAGCGGAGAAGCGGCGCTATAATCACCTCATTGGTTCTTATGCCCAACTTTTCTTTGTTTGCTCAATTAGATGCTTTTGTCCTATATATCTTGTTTAATAGTTTTCTTAATATTGCATATAAAATTATTGTGTAATTGTTTATTTGTTGACTTGTTTGAAAAACAGGTTTATGGCATGTTCAATTTACAAACAAATCTTGTCAATTTTTTTTAGAAATATGTTACATTACATATTTCAATGTTACAAACAAACTAGTATAATATAATACAAATCATTATAAGACTATTAAAGTAGCGGGAAAAATGTTACAATGATTTCGTGGCCCACGAGTAGGCGGAGCCCATTTTTTTGGCAAATTCTAAATGCAAAAGTAACATACATAGTGTGATGCTATAGACATAGTTTGATGATACCTTTGACTGCTATTGTAACAAAAATGTCAATGTTACACCAGGGCAAAATGGATGTTACCTTAGTGGCCAAAGGTTACTTGAAAAAAAACAACTTAATTTTTATGTTACCTTAGGTCTTTTGGATGACTATGGTAACATTTCTTTGGCCTGTTGTAATTTTTTTTTCATGTTGCTATAGACCATTTATGGCATAGTATTCCGATATTTTTTCTGGACAGCATGCTCTGAGTCTTTCAATCTTGGAAGATTGGTCTGAAGATGAAATTTTAGATTTAGAGGCAAATAGTAAAAGGAAAGGCAAGACCGTGGTTTCTGATGAGGAGAGTAAGTCTCATGTGTTTAGAGATGAGGTGGAATTCTTATTTACATCAACTACCGAGTTCGTTGTCAGTCCTCATAAGACTTATATATCTTATAATCTTCATCGGGAGGTAAAGGAGTGTGAACTGGACTTGGATTGGAGGAGTGATTGAGAGAAGAAGCTTACTCCGAAGCTGATGGATTATCTTCGAAAAATTCATGATAGATGGGCTTGTGTTGGTATGGCATCCACCCTGACGTAGATTTTGAGTATAGGAAGAGAGGTGATGTGGAGAGTACGACGAGCATTCCTCCTCCTTCTGGTATGTTTTGGGTGCCCCCTATCCTAGGTAACATTCGGGGGCGCCCTAAGCTGTAGTGGTAGTAGTTTTCAATTTTTGGCTTAGAATATTTTTCATATCTTGGATATCAATTCTTGTATGCACTCCTTTACTTGCACATGTATCTTTGTAATTTCTCCCATTACATCTTATATGCACGTATCTTGTCTCTCTGCATCTTCCTCTATGCCATGCTTCATCTATGTGCATCTTACTAAGCTATTTTATGTTTAACTTTTAGGTATCGCTCCTAAGATACTGAGATATTTCAGACCTGACTTGACTTCTGAGAGAATAGTTCCTATAGTTCTTGAAGGGAACGTTACTGAGCCTCCTTCAAGGCACGGGGCGCGCTCTAGTCCACCTCCCATGAAGATCATTCATGCGCTTCCGGTCTCTTTGTCGAAGCGTGTCAAAGCGGGTCTGAGAGTTGGTACTTCGAAGAAGGTGAAGGATTCTTCTTCTCTTTCCCAATTTTTAAGAAAAATTGTTCGGATGCTGAATAATCTAGATTGGACCAAATTATTTCAATAATGTTATCATTTTTTATTATTTTACATCATATATTATATATTTATACGTATCCAACTTGAAATAATATGAGTAAATGCTACATTATGATAAACCTAAATTGTTTGATACTTGTACATTTAATAAACACTATTATTTTATAAATAATAATCTATTTACTTTTTTATTGTAAGGAATATATTTACAATAATAATCTATAAATAATAATCTATTTCTTAATAAGCCTATTAGGCATTAGCTTAAAAAATATTTTAAATAATTTTGTGTTAAATTTTTTATTGAAAAACAAATTTTGAACTATAAAATTCAAAATTTTAAACAATCTGTTTAAGGTTCAGTCTGATCCCAAAATCAAACATGATAATAGATTATATCATTGGACCTTGTTGCATAATTTTATGAAATCCAATTTTCCGATCAGGCCCGGTTCTATACCTTCATAGAGCCTTTAGATATCTTATTAGTAATGGAGTCTCCGGCGATTAAGAAAGTAAAGATTATTGGAGACGATCATGACAAAACCTAGCAGTTTTCTAGATGAACTAAAACCTAAAAATCTTCTCATTTTTGCAAGCAGAAGTAGGTGTTCAGACAGTGTTCTCTCCGTTCAATGGAAGCTTATCTGGACTACTTGTACAGTCTTATGTGTCTCAGTTTTGGTTGGTATCAAATATCTAAGAAATAAAACACGTATAAGTCTGTCTCCAATGTTTTTACTTAAAGACACCATGAATCCTTTTTCTAGAATTCTATAATATGTACATTTTCAACATAGTATTTTCTATACATTTTCTTGAATAGGTAAGCAATCTAGCACAATGTACCATACTTTGAACTTAATGTTAGAATTTCCAACTCTCCCCCATCCTAATAAGTATTACAGCTAGCTGTATGCATCAAAAGTCTACATCCAGAAAACATATATAGCAAGAAAAGAATAAACATTAATTTGGAATTGAAATTGTAAAGTCAAGGGCGAGGAAAATGGTAGGCAGCATGTGAATGTGATTCAAAGCCTTGTGGGTATTAAAAATAAGACCATCTGTATAAGATGAAGTAAAAGATGGTGCCGGTTACTATACGTGCATGCATACACCTTCATATATATATATATGCTTGAGACTTAAGTATATAGTCGTACAAGTTGTGTAATTAATCAAGTTGTCAGTAGTTGGCTGGATGAGTTGCTCTCGAGGTACACAGCTGCTCAGTATAAATAATGGTCATCCTTGGCTAGGTAGTAAAAGGCAAATATGGTGCAACCTAGCATTCCAAAATATGGCAAATATGGTGCAACCTAGCATTCCAAAATTGACCATTCCAATGCTACGTTCGTGAAAAATGGCAAATATGGTGCAACCTAGCATTCCAAAATTGACGTACATAATTTACGAGAATTGGAGTATCCAAATGAATAGGAGTATCTGAAATGAAGGTTACTGAGTTGCCTTTATCACAAAGCTCGCTGATACTGAACAAGTTGTGTTTGAGACCATCCACTAAGGCAACTTCCTCAATGATGACATTGTCCTTTGAAATCAAGCCGTATCCCATAGTATAACCATTGCTGTCATCTCCAAAAGTAATACTTGGGCCAGCTCTCTCCTTAAACTCTGTGAGCAGGGTAGAATCACCAGTCATGTGTCTTGAACAACCACTATCCAAGTACCAAAGATTCTTTCTGTTTCCCTGCACACATCAAAATCAAATCAAGTTGATTTTGGTACCCAAGTTTCCCTGGGTCCTGCCTTGTTAGCTTTCTTTTTCTGTTTCTTAGGCTTTATCTCATTTGACTTGGGGATATCAGATTCATCCTTGGTCATTTGAGTTGGGCCTTTGAAACTATTCATTGTAACAGAATTTTCATGCATATTATAATCAACAGGGAATGGCATGCTATTAGTGAACATGTTATTCTAGTAAGGCATGCTAAATGACATTTGTGGCATACTAAATGCAGCATAATAAGGATTAGGTGCAAATGGCATATTAAAAAACTGTGCACTCATATTATGTGTAGACATAGCATTCATAGGCATGTGAGTCCTGGCATTCATGTTGGGAAAGTGAGGTGGCACAGACATGGGAGTAAGCATGGCAGATTTGCAATTAACAGACAAGTGATTTACACTACCACACTTTACACAGATTTTTCTAGGAGCATATTTATTGGGTGTGTAGTTATTGTGTTTGTTAATCCCTACTTTACCATTTCTATAATTTTTCTTTTTAGCCTCTATTTTCACCTCAATCTTTTCAAGTCTGTCACTTAACTGTTTGACAGTCATCTGACCAACATTAGCTATTTTCCCTTTCTTAACTTGACTCGATTCACCTGAAACAAAGTTCTTGGAAATAGATCCATCCTTTTCATTCAACTTAACAAGTTTGGTTTTACTGATAGGCTTGCTTACAGTCGGTGGATGAGGATTTTCATCAGTAGACGGATAATCCTTTTTGTTATCCGACGGATGACCCTCATCATCCGTCGAGTCTACATCTTTTAGCACTCCATCCACCAAATTTGGTTCTAGTTTCTCCTTGTTCTTTTTCTAGGCTGCATCACAAAAGGACTCAATTCCTTGAACTTTGGTGATTTGAGCATGGATATCTCTAGATATTTTCCATGCCTTAATCACCTCCTGTTCACGCTCGAGCTGCTTCTTCAAAATTTCTTTTTTCTTCAAGGACTGAGTTAATTCCTCCTTGGAAATCTTACACTCAATTCTTAATTTTTCAAAATCAATGAACTGAGACTCTAGCACTTTATTTCTCTCACTCAAAAATAAATTATTTTCTTTGATTTTAGCATTTTCTTTAGTAAGAGACTTAAGTGTAACACGCAAATGATATAACTTTGTAGACATATAATTTATAGCATCATTACACTCAGCTTCAGATAAATGTGCAAGGTTTGTAGTAATTACCTGATTACTTGAAGAACTTGTTTCGGTTTTATCAGACTTGGTCATTAGGGCTAGATTGACATAGCTGACATCTTCATCTTCATCCAGACCATCTGTTGCCCAGTCATTTTCTTGTGTAATGAAAGCCCTTTCCTTTTATTTGAGCAACTCAAAGTATTTTTGCTTATGATCCACAGGCTCAAACTTTTTCTTGCTGGAATCTGACTTTCTACACTCACTGCTAAAGTGCCCTGCCAAGCCATATTTAAAATATTTGAATTTTGATTATATATACAATGTTTCTATTTTGCTTGGCTGCTCCAAAGTTCTTTTTGAACTTGAGCTTGGCAAATCATCTGGAAGGAAATGCTAAATGTTCATCAATGTCTTCCATGTCATCTTGGCTCAAACAATCATCATTTTCTACTGCAAGCCCCTTGTCCTTGCTTTCACAGACCCTTGAAGTTGACTCAACAGCTTCCATCTTCATCTCCTTCTCTTTCTCTAACTAAGCAACTAGTGCAATGGACCCTCCTTTCTTCTTTCCTCTCTCCATCCTCTCATCTTGCTCTATTTCAAGCTCATAAGTTTTTAGGATGCCATACAGTCTCTCCAAACTAAACTCCTTATAATTTTGTGAGTTTCTCAATGAGACTGTCATTGGTTTCCATTGCTTTGGAAGAGATCTAAGGAATTTCATATTGGAGTCTTTTTTCTGATAGACCCTTCCATGCAACTTTAGAGCATTTAGCAGTTTTTGAAACCTACTAAAAATGTCAGTGAGAGACTCACTTTCTTCATTATCAAAATGCTCATATTGCTGAATTAGTAGCTGCATCTTGTTTTCTCTAACTTGCTCAGTGCCATCACAGATGATATGTATTGTATCCCAAACATCCTTGGCATTTTTGCAGTTGATAATATTGTCAAACATATCACCATCAACTCCATTAAACAGGATATTCATGGCCTTTTTATCCTTCCTGACTTGTTCAATATCAGGATCAGACCATTCATGCCTTGGCTTGGGGACATATGGCTCATTTCCAGTTGCAGCTCTCATTAGAACATGAGGGCCTCTTTCTATGCAGTCCATATAGGCCTCATCTTGAGAAAGCAAATGAAGATGCATCTTTACCTTCCAATGATGGTAATTATCTTTATCCAGGAAAGGAATCTTGACTCTAACATCCTTCTTGTTCATCTTGCTGTATTGTTTTGATCTTTAAACTCTTTGTTCTTCAAGAGCTTGCTCTGATACCAATTGTTAGTCCCTTAACAATGTAACAAGAATTACAGAAGGGGGGTTGAATGGAATTCTTGAAACTTTTTTTTTGAATAAAAATGTTCTAACTTAAATATATATATAAGTGTGAATTGATTAGCAGAATGCGGAATAGTTACTTGAAATGAATCAAAACACAAGTAATTAAAAACAAGAGTCTTTAAAAACTTTCTAGTGGATTTGAATGATTCCACCAAAGATATATAATATATATCGAGAGAACTCTGTGTGCAAAAAGCTCACAGCTGCTTACAAAATGATAACAACTAAGAATGAGAGAAATGCTAAGAGTGCAGCTTACAAATATTTCTCTCTTGGTTGCTTAGTTCCTTAGTTACTATTCTATTTGCTGCTTTTTGGTTTATATATCACCAAGATTACAAAGTAATAAGACAAGATAATAAAACAAAAACTATCAAGTCTAATACAATGCTACTTCATTACTCTATTCCAGCATCTTTGAATATCTTCATAATAGCATGGAAATGGCAATGCTTCTTTGTTCTCGAAAACCCAGTTGAATAGGCTACCCCATTCCATTTGCATACACTTGACGCTTGTGACTGTGTTGTCACTGTCAATAGATATTTGAATTCTTTATCCGTGAGGTTTATGATCATCCGTCGAGTTAATGATCATCCGTCGAGTTAATGATCATCCGTCGAATTCATTGTTGTTTATCCGTCGGGTAGCAATCAGGCACTTGACTTTATTTCAATTATACAGAATTACAAGACATCATCTATGTACAATTAATTAACATATTCTGCATATCTAGTTACAGTCAATATGACTTAGGTACTAGTACAGATTCTAAATAATGTGTATGCAGAAATGTGCTACAGACTTATTATTACATAAGCTACTCACTCGATGGATAATAAGTCATCATCCGTCGGGACTCAAATGAGTTATCCGTCGGGACTATAATCCTTATCCGTCGAGTGCTACATTTTCACTAAGTAAAATCTACCAAGGTGTTTTGTTCATGAAATCATCAAGTATAGAACATATACACAATAATTTCTATACGATGATTCATATACTTTGGTTACATCAAAAGTTGTCTTTGACCGGGTAATGATAAAAATGGAATTCGAGTATATTAGGAATCATGTGAGAAATATGAATGATCTAGAAAGGATTTAACCCTTTCAATTTTGGAGGGATATTATTGGCCTCTTGGGTGAGATAGACCATGAATGCGTGGTGCCGCGCTCAAATGTTGATTTGAAATGATAGTCTACTCATTGATCAAGAAAACGTGGATTAAACCATGAAGAAGATGGCACATAACATGCCCCGAGTTTAATCTATAATATTTGGTTGAAGTAATTATATTACATTATACATTATTCATGAAAGGTTTAATCGACCACCAATTTAATTATTATTATTTGGGTAACATTGACGTATTACTTGATGCCGCTCATTGTTTATATTTAAATGTGAGATATCTAAATTATTAATAATAACCTATAGGGTCGCACAAAAAAAAGCTTGGAGGAATAATTAATTCAATTTTTGATTTAAATTTGAATTAAAAAGGAAATTCGAATTATTTATTATTAATTAACTGGGATAAATGAATTTCAAATTTGTATATTATTAAATTCAAAATTTAGTTGTTATTTGATAATTGAGTTAAACTTAATTATTAAATAAATAGAATTTCAGATTTAATAAACTATAACTTGGATTAGGGTTACATTTTTATTAGAGAAACACATAAAACACATAAGGTGAGAGAGAGACGGGGAAAACAAGTCCTTTCTTGGTGCTAGCACACGCCTCTTCTGTACCGGCTTTCGCGTGGATACATCTACGACGTAGATCGTTAAGGCGAGATACGTGATAATCGTAAAACTCTTTAAGGTAAATACCTCATCCACGAACTTAATATTGCTTTTCGCATGGATCCTCTGGTGAGTTTCAGTTTTATTTATTGTTTCCGCTGTGTTTTTATACCCCGAAATCCAACATTAACATGCAGACTAAATGATGGAATAGAAATCTCCCTAGTTAGACACTTAATAGGCCGGTAAGAATGATGCATAGGAGGAGGCTTCTCAGTGAAATGTTGATCAATAAGACGCAGCTCATTGGAAGGCTCCTCGGAAGGAGGGTGCTCAGTACGAGGCTCGGGAGTAGGAGTCAAGCCAAGATCAAAAAGGGGAACATCTGAAAACCTTTCCAGAATCTCACGATTGTGATGGACGTGAGTACATGATCCCGACACATGAACATAAATGGTATTAGCGGGTCATCCAATAGAAGCACATATAGGAGAATCCCGATCATCTCCAAGGTTTGTAGCCATATGATCAGTACGAGCATGAGCAAATGAGTTGGGCACATCATGAAAATCAGTATATAATGGTAGATGATCATCTCCAAGGTCTGTAGCAATATGATCATCATCAGCCTGAACTCTAGTTCGTCTACCATCAGCAGCTCGTGCACCGGCACGTCTACCACGACGGGACGGTTGCTGCCTCTCCTCTAACTGCCTAGCTCGTCGAACTTCCACCGGCATCTCATCAAAACCATGTAAGGTGTAGTCTCTAATAAAATCACATCATTGGTCAATAAAATGAGACACATCAGGAAAACATCTTGTGTCCGCTGAGATATCTCCCTAAATATAAGTCCCTGAAGTCCAACAAAAGAAGGAACACACATGTTACAAGATTCATATATGAAATAAAGAAACTAATAAAACATTTAAACTGAAACTACGCAAGTAGGACAACCTATACAATAAACTGATTTAACAAGAAGAAAAATTACAATTCGATATTTAAATGCACTAAGACGAGATATGAATGTAAGAGTCCTCTCTAAATACCAAGGATGGTACTCGGGCACCGCACTATCAGGAATAATTGAGTCTCCTACAAATGTATGATCCAACCGACGCCCCCATATAGCTGCAGTAGCTGTATGTTTCTGAATCCATTTGATCTTGTCATTGCCACTCAAATTTGTATTATGCTCTGTATCGGAGTAGACAACATCAACATGAATAGTCTGCATGAGTCCAAACTGTCTAGCAACTCTATCAGGGAAATGAAGCTTCACAATGAAGGTACATATCAAAGGCCCAAAGTATTGCCAAATATGCTCACCAGACAAGCAATAAGCTGGAAGATCAACAATGACATCAAGAGGGTAAGGCTCCCATATGAACTGTGATGGTTCCAGCCCATCCAAGAGTATCCGAGTAACAGGGATGATACGACCACCCGTAGTAGTGTAGGAATGACCATAAAGCCACCTAGAATCACATTACAATAAACATTCAGTTCAAGATTTAAATTAAATTTTGGTTCCAAGGGGTTAGGGATGAAATTCTTCTAATTGCTTCTAAAACCCAATATAGGGATTAATGACTCTTAAAATATTAAAAAATGCTAAATTAAAATCTTACACGAAATTAAATTCTGGTTCCTAGGGTTTAGGCTCCATGGTGTAGGGCCTAAACGCCCCAAACCACGAACCCTAAACCCTAACGTGTTTGGTATTACATGAAATTCTTTTAATCGCTTCTAAAAACCCAATTTGGATATTAATGAACCCTAAAATGACAACATTACCATCAACAGGAAGCCCTAAAAGAATATCTACAATATTCAGAGTAATAGTGAACTCACCCATAGGCAAGTGAAATGTATGAGTCTCTGGCTGCCATCTCTCAACGAGAGCTAATATAAGACTTCAATCAAACTTTAAAATATGTCACCCTAACTACCTCATAGAATTCAGTAGCCTCACGAAAAGTAACCATCTGAACATCCAACGGTGGAAATCATCTTGATTATTCGGATTTTTATGCTGACACTTCAGCATATCACCACCCCCTCCCTCCAAATATCAGAAGATCTATGTGAATCCTAAAGATGAAGAAGGATAGTGTTAACAGGTCCCTGGTGAACATCGTGCAAACATTTGCAATATTAGTAAATCTTGAAAAGTTCAAAAAAAATTGCACAATATAGACTAGAAACTAAACAAACCAACGAGAATGATAACATAGAAGATGACATATCACTTCTTAAATAGCCTAAGCTATAACATTTTAAAACCTAGTAACTCTAAATCAGAAAAAATTTAGTGTTTTTGATTAATATGACTCATAACATTCACATTGATATAAATTTATCTGTTTTAAAATTTTTTCGATATTTGTAATGGTTTAATTCATTATCTGCTTGTTAGGATCAGAAATAAGACATCTCTCAAATAAAAAAATACATGTAAATTTTCCTACAGATAGTGGCCTTAAATGCCTACAAATATACACAAAGATACAATAATCACAACAGAATCAGTCCTTTCTGGGAATGTTTAATTCTTTTTTGTGCATCACTGTTATATATAATTGTAAAAGATAACCATTATAGAAGTAAAAAATCTCTTTTGGACATTAACAAGTTCAATTATATAAAACATATGCAATGACAAAATCAGGTAATCAAGTGCGAAAGTACATGTGACCGCTGGACTCGACTGTGCAGACCAAAGTTGAGTTCAGCAGAATTTCAATTTTTGCGACTACTTATAGCCATGACATGTTGCAATATCCGAATAAATTCACAGAAATAAGAAATAAAAAGAATGAGAACATAGAAGACAATATATAAGATAAACAACTCTGCGAAGTATGTCATTACCAGCAATACTTCTGCAAGAAACAGTGCAACAAAGTATACAAACAACTCAATTTTAAAGAGATAGTGTGGCTGCTATAAATGTTTTCTCGACTTCCTAACACAACGCGAGACCTAAATTCCCCAACTAAAACTTCAGCTTCTTAAATCAGATAAACAGCTGAGCAACGAAGCAGCACAGATAGGCCTATAAATATTTTCTCGACTCTATTAAAGTACGAGGGCTAGATTCCCCTTGTTCTATCTGTAAATGCTTAAATATCTATAGAAATTGATTAATCTGAATAACCAATTCAAGCCGGATACTGCACACTGGAAAGTTGAAATTGAACGTTGCTAGCAGAGATATTATTTACAAAATATATAAATTAACAAAGCTGCAAGAAATGTTAATAAAAGTAGTATATTACACTAAATGTTATAATGCAACAAAATATGATGCCAAGCAAACATTACATACAGAAGCATATATTAAAATCACGACTTCATAAATATATAATCATCTTTGTTCAACACATTAAGAACCCATCTGCATCAATAATATAAACACAATATCTCTTAAAATAATAGAAAATATGCACATAATATCGACAAAACATAATCAACACAATATGAAGAGAAAGTGACATCTGAAAATTTATGGTTGCACGAGGTGGCTCTATCTATATCCCCTTTTCGATTATGATGATTATAATGTAGTTGTCTATATAAATCGTGCAAAATTCAGTCATGGGTATCCCCAATTCAGTGTATGTAGGTCAGTGTGATTGTAGCTCACCACTCAGCACAGTCGAATAACAGACATATACTTGGGGGTGGTTATGTATTTGTGATTTTTGTTTAAAAAAAGCAGAAAATGCTAAACCGTGTAGCGTCATTGTAATGGGCAAAACGTTACGATATAGCGTCGAAGTGATATTTTGGGCCTTATTTTTCAATAGTAACATTTTGGGCCTTATTTTTCAATAGTAACATTTTGGGCCTTTTTACTCAAATTTATGGAACATGTTTTATCCAATCGAAACCATGAAACTCCTGTTTCTTGTTTCAAGTTGTTTGCGGTTTATCCGTTTCCGCCAAGTTTCTTGAGAAGGTTGATTAGGTACCCAATTGGCCATAATGTTGTGGAGGTTGATATTGATTTAGAGTTTCATCGTTACCAGCCGTTTAATTTGTGTACATTTAGTTCTAACACCACACAGAGACTAAAGTTACCGGCGCCTCTTGATTTTGGATCAGCTCGTGTATGGGTGTTACCGGTTTTGAAAACTTTGCATTTGATATGCCCTCCCCATATCTACAACTACAAATTACCTGTTTCTTGTCTGATATTCTTGCCTGCTTTAACAACTCTGTGTCTTAATGGTGTCGAGTTGCCCGAGTCGTTGTCATCTATGAGCTTGCCTGCGCTGACAACTCTTGTCCTCAATTAGCCTGCCTAATGATCGGTACCAGATTACTTGTACCCTCTCATTGTAATTGTCAGATTGTGGTCGTGGCACCAAAACTCCGCGAACTTTGTTGTATTGGTATCTTTCAGGTCAAATTAGATGTTGATGAGCTGGAAAATGTATCTATAAAACTATGGGATACAAACCAGTACAATAAGGCGACTTGGGAAAATAAGATTGTAGCTTATCGTCATTTCATAAATATGTTATCGAAATTGAGTAGTGCCAAGATCCTTACTCTCGACTCTGCTATGATTCAGGTAATCATTTATTTAACTTTTTTCTTGTTTCCTCAGCAAAATGTAAACATAAACTATTATCTGGTGAACAGTAGTTTAAGTTTATAAATTTGTAAGGCTTCCCGAAAAATCAAATATTCCTGCAATAAAGAATGCCCATTGTACCTGTTATATTAATCTATTGCATGCTGCTGACATTTAGTTTTAAATTGCATATGGCTTTCAGATTGCTTTATTTTAAATATCTTAACTAAAATATATTTTAGGAACTTTTTGTGGAAGCTGTCTTTTATCCTGAATACACGCCTTCTCCCTTCAAAAAGTTGAAGTATGTGAAGCTATCACGAGGATATAAAGAACCTTTTATAATGCCTTTTAAGTTCGCAACGTACTTACTTGGTGGCAATCCAGGAGCAACTATTGTCAAAGCATTGCCTCAGGTATGCATAGAATATGCTTTCTTTTTTAAATAAATTGATGCATTATGTGCTTACTCTTGTAGTGAGATACAAGAGTAATAAATTTCATACAACAAGGAATGCAAGCATCAAATAGTGGATCTTGGGGCACCGATTAATTTATTTCAGCGGGAGGCATATATAGCATGATTGTTTTTTTGTCAAGTATATACATTTTAACTTCTTTGGATTCTTCTTCAGACATACATTTATTATTTCTTTCAATTTTCTAATTTGGTAAATTTCTACTGTCTTGTCCGGGAAATTTAGAAGGTAGTACCAGAAACATTGACAGCAGTCACAGTGGGTGGTTTATATTTTTCTTGTGAATATATTCATTTCCGTTTTTTTCAGCGAAGTAATAGCTGTACTCTAATTTGTGTAACTTGGAATTCCAGCATTTCTTTGAGAGAAACATTCTTTAGTCTTGTCACTCCCCAAGGAATGGCCTAGTTAAAAACATTTATTTCCGTTTTGCAACTGCTGAGTTAGAAATAGAAGAAATATTTGAAGATAAATATCTTGAATTTGACCCTTAATAAGGACGACAGTAAAAGGTTATATGCACTTGATGTTCCTAATTTATGCATTTTTGAAATGTTTTGTGGCTGCTGATATATGTAGATGTTGCTTGTTTCAGACAGTAGCGGCTAGCAGGTAGCAACAGTGCCAGAGTCTACACTTCGCTACTTATGGTATACTGAATTATCTTTTGTTAATTTGTTCCCTTTAGTTTCTCCTTAATGTTCTAGACTGTGTCTCTGCTAGTACTTGATCTGTGATTTTATTTTTCGTTCATAAAAATATGCTGGTATGATCTGCTCGGCATGATCATTTTTGGTAAATGCAATGAACATTCTTTCTTTTTGTTGCTAAGCAAAATATACTAAAACTCAAAGAAAAAGCATACGAAAGAGCAATAAGAGTAAGAAATCCAGAAATCTAAAACTTAAGAGTATAAGATCCTGTTTGAACCTTCCCCTAACAGCTTAAGGTTTTAGAGCGACTTGTTACTTATATGGTATCGGAGCTCGGTTTAGGGGAGGGACTCGGGTTCGATTCTATCTCCCACCCCTGTTTATTGGATTTAAATCATTGTTATTTGTATTGGTATTAGTATTGGGTATATTTGTTGTTGTCAAATCGTAGGATTGAGGAAGACTATTGAAGAGTATCAGGGCCTCACTATTAATCTATCTATGAAAGGGCTGAAAACTAAAAAATTTGTTCCTGATAGCCAGTTTTACTAGCCCGGGGATGGAGTGCACATAATTATGGGAACGCCCATGTTTTCTACCGTTAGGCTCTTTCCAGACAAATAAAATCAAAGTTGTAATGCAATGAACTTAAATGCAATTTGCTTCAGTAAACATAATGTGTCATACTAAATCAAGACTAAATCCAGGGTTATTATTGTCTCACTAAATCAAGTGGTGACCTCTGGAGTTTCATTTAATATCGTAGAATGCATTTAATTATTTGTGGATAAATGTGCAAACAACTGCATCTGTTCATATTTGAATAATATTAATTTGGAACATAAATCTTCCTTTAGCAGGTGCAGGTCCGGTGGATACATTCGTATTTCAAGGAGACTTTTTGGAAGATACAATGGGGAGTTGGAATTTATTGCAATTTTTACTTCAATGATTAACTGTAGCTTGTTCTGTATTCAAGTATTTCTAAAAGTTTGTAAACTTTGTACTAGTGTCTTCTGTTACATTTGTATTGTATATGGGACTTCACATCTGTGACCTTTCAAATTAAAGTCTGCTAATTTATATTTGATTCCTTTAATATCTAAATATGTGATTGTGTCAGATTATTTCGTGTAATTTTGTGTGGTGTATGACACTGAGGCATGAGCCACTTCAGTTTCCAGTGAAATTGGTTCGGCTAAGACCAAGAGAAGTTCGGGCAGAGTCAACCCGACACAAACCCAACATTGCCATCTGGACGGAATCCAAGATTCAATATCTTCACTAATATTTCTAAAAATTTTGTTAGGAATGTAATATTTTTTGAAAGATAAAAGTTAATCTCTTCTATATATAATAGGAGAATAAAACGATATTAGTGAGATTAAAAAGTCTCATTGAAAAGACTAAACTATCCTTGTTTTTAATTTATATATAAAAGATGTACTTTGTGAGAATCTAACTCGAGATATTTCATTAAGTTATACAACCTCCTACCACTACACCATAATACATCATGTTTTTTATCATACACATATATGTAAGTGTGCTAAATAAATATTTTATTTAATTTTAAAGATAGTTACTTGAATTCCGCAAAAAAAATAATTACTTTAATATTTGTACAGTTAATTTTAAAAAATTAAATTCCGGATACACAACTAGACATAGTATATAAATTAATTATTATCTTATTCATTAATCTTTTTTTAGTTTGAAAATGTGTCTCATATATTTTTAACATATTTTATTAATATAAAAAGTATTAAAATGTACATATATATTTTTTAAAGAAAATATTGAAAATAGAATCGCTAATATATAAATAATTTATAATGGTACTACATATGTAGATCAGCTCGAATTATAATAAGACAGAGCATTTTATTTTATTGCTTTGTGAGAATCGAACTCGAGATATTTTATTTACCAATACAACCTCATACTACTACATCAATAATGTCACATGTGTTTTTTATCATATACATAATATATAAGTGTGCTAAATGAATATTTTATTTAACTTTAAAGGTAGTTACTTGAATTCCGCAAAAAAAAAGATAATTACTTTAATATTTGTACAGTTAATTTTAAAGAATTAAAATCCGGATACAAAATTAGATGTAGTACATAAATGAATTATTATCTTATTCATTAATTTTTTTTTAGTTTGAAAATGTATCTCATATATTTTTAACATATTTTAATAATATAAAAAGTATTAAAATGTACATATATAATTTTTAAATAAAATATTGAAAATATAATCGCTTATATATAAATAATTTATAACAATATTACATATTTAAATTAACTCGAATTATAATGAGTTAGAGCATTTTATTTTATTCCAATTTGAAATTAGAAGTTGGCCCATTCTTCAAAAAATACTCGAAATTTGACTACATGACCCGGCCGAAAAACATCGTCACGTTCTACGTTTAGTAAATTTAAATTAAAAGTTCGGCCATAATATCTTACCAATAATTTGAATTTTTTTAATATTTTATCTTAATAGAGATTAATGTGTTCGAGGTGTTTATAAGATCAAGTCAGTTGATTATTTATATTAAAATTACTAACTTCACTGGTAGCACATTATAATTTTTGGGACTTGTCCCGATTTTAAAAATATTCGAAATTTGATATGAGATCTCACGAGATTTTTTAAAACTACAATGATATATTAAATCGATTTATTTTTTTATTTTTCACTTAAAAAAACTAGCTTTTTAAAAATAATTCTTATAGATAAATAATATTCATTGATCAAGATAATATTGTACAAATATTTTGAATTATTTTTAAATTTTGAATTATTCAAATAAAAGTTATATCTATACTATATTGACATATGATTCAATGTGTTTTATATTATTTAAAGAAAATATATAAATTGTTTAATAATCTGAATGGATTAATCAGTTCAACCGATATTTATAAAACTTTATCAAATTGAAAAATATTTAATTTTAAGAGAATAGTATAAAATGTTATCAAATTATTATATGAAGATATATTAGAGTAGTAATGAAAAGAACTTAAAAACGATTTAAATAACGATATAATTATAATTTTTCCTTCGAATTCTTGGAAAGAAATCATGAATATCAATAATAAGTCTTTATAATATATAATTTATTTTTATGTTATAACCATGATCTATATTCAATTGCGTAAAAACTAGATATAGATTGTTTGTCAATGATAATATGAATACCATATATAAATTATTGTAATTTATTTATTACATAATTTTAATTTTTGAATAATTATAAATGCATGTTATTTAAATAATCATTTGTCTTACTAGATGTTAATAGTGATTAAAAATGTACATAAATCGGATATTTAGGTTATAAATAATCGAAACTATCGTAATTTACTAAAAAATATAACATACGACAATTTACATGCTGACACAGATAAATATAACTTAATGTTACTTTGGTAACCGTAGTGTAAATAAAAAATTAACATTTTTCCATGCATACATACATTGAATTTCAAAAATTAATATTTTTCATTAAAATCAACTTTTATATTAACAATAGTGTAAATTTTATATTATTGTATATTATGATTGTAAGTTATTCTAATTTCAATTATGCATTTTTTATCTTTTTAAATTAAGTAAATTAATTGTAAGTTAGTAGTGAACTAATAATATAGACAAATATATATAGTTTATTTGAATAAAATTCAAAAGTTTTGGTTAACTCTGTATTCACCATAAATGTTATTTTTTAATTTTCATTTGTAAACATACTAACGACATTTTCAGATTAAGTATAATCGTTTCGTTTTAAACTACACTGACTACCCTATTTATATACATTCAATAAATATAAATTATACAACACAAATAAGAATATATATATATATATATATATATATATATATATATATTGCTTAATTAGTTATATTTTAAACGTTGTGTAATTTGCTATTGTCTTTTATGAAAATAATACATATTGATAAACAATCGACTTGTATTTGATATACGTTATACATTATACCATATTTACGAATAAGAAAACAATTGAAAATATTATAATTAAAATGACATTTGTCTCGCACTGATGATTATGCTAGTCTTTATTAAAGGAGCAACAAGCACAATAAAATCAAAAATCAAAAATCAAGCTAGCAGGCTAACAGTAATCTACTCAAAGAGCTAACTTAGCTAACTGAGTGTGCTATTGCTTTGAGTGTGCTATTGCTTTATTAACACAGTTATTTTGATAAAAAGATATTGCCTTAAACATAGGCATAAGATGAAATACATCTCGAAGAATCATTACAAATGATGAATGATCCAAATCTTAATTGTTTATGATCTCCCTAACCCGAAGGCAATCCATCAGTTACGAATGAAAATATATATTAATTTTTATAACCCATCAAGATTATGTACTAATTTACAATTTTCAATAAAATAAAAAGTCATATGAATATTAAAAAGAGACATCCCATAGTTCCAAACTAGTATAATAGTGAATGCCAAGAAAATACTAAAAATCATTTGTTGATTAATTTATTTTAAATTTTGAAATTTTATTATCTTACAAAGATGCGCGGTGGGCGAGTACTCGAGTTCTTGATTTCTCCAAGAGTGATCAAAAGTTTGACTCCTGACGTGTGCGAGTTCAACTTTCAAAAATAAAGTTCGACTCTTTTAAAATATTTACTCGTTAAGAAAAATGAAAAATAACGGATTTATAACAAATGATCGAAAATTAATTAATAAAGTGGGAAGAAAAGATGAACTGCTACATTCTTTTTATTACAAAAAGTGAATTATAAGAACCGGCAAAGATGAGATAATCGGAATGTACATGCAATCGAGAACTTTTACGATGAAATTATATGTACATCATCAAAAAAAGAAATTTGAAAAAGAATATATCTGCTAATTTACTTTGCTTTTGGACAGCTCAACAAGTGTTAATAAAGAATACAAAGCCACATTAGACAAACCATAAATATGGCAGCGTGTTCATTAGTACTATACAGTTCATCATTTTAAGAGAATACCCGGGGCTGGAATACATATTCTACTGAATTTTTTTAGTCTATCCTGGGCTCTAGCCTCTCTTTGCGCCCCGGGTATTTCGCCCTGCACCCGAAGGGAACATTTCAATTGCTTAAAGCCATGCTACACATAGGCATCAGGGTTTTGGAGGAGATATGCTTCCACAATCTTGTACATTCCCATTACCTTCTTTTTCCCAGCATTTATTTCATTCTCCTTTAGCTCAAAATTGCTCTTGGCATAAACTTTGGTTGACATTTTGCAGATGGTTCCCCCAGCACATGAAGCTTCAAACTTTACCTCGTACGATATTTTGTCAATCATGTCCATCATTCCCTCTCCTTCAATCAAAGTGTAGTTATACACATAATTTTCTTGATTGAGGTCGTCGATCTGGTGCTTTAAGTACCTAATTTTGCTTCCTGCAAGCAGGAAAACAGGTCTGTCAAATATATGCTTTCAAAATAAAAGCAAATAAATAGAGGTACATGTTAAATGTATATAGGCCAGAGTCATCTTGCCTTCAGCAAAGTTGATCTGTTTAATGCTTCCTGCTCCCCCATCTCCTTTCAGGAGTTCAATACTCTTAACAGCATGTGGTAATAGTTTTGGAATTAAATTGTTGGAGTCAACTGTTGAAGCCTTGAATATTCTCGCTGGAGCAACCGGAGATGTGAGCTCATCTGTAAATGTAAAGATACCCAAGAGATCTTAATTACAAAAGCTTTTGATCTGTAAATCAAAAGCTTTATGTTGTATGAGAAACTGTGTCTGATTACAGAGATTAGATGACAGAGGTATATACCTATAGTAATTTAAGAATCGGAGATCTTGTTTGCTTAATTTAACAACTATGAATATATTTGATTCTGTTTCGGTGAAATTCGTTGAATTGTCCGGTATGCAAGACCTGCAAGCATTGCACTACAGGTTGTGAAAAGGTATCAGTTGCCCACTTGCCACAAATGTAAAGGACAAGAAAGTAAAAAATTAAGAAACTTCAGATCACATGCAAATTAAATGTGTGTGGCCAAATTACTAAAATGTTTGTACAGAAACATGCGGGTAGAGAAAATGGCTTCCAAAGATGCCAAACCTTGCTGGAAGTAGAATCATACTAAGCATGAGCAATATTGTTGCATTATAAATCCCTACAACTAGCTACCGATACTCGGAAACTGAATCCAAAGCTAGAATATCTCAGCATAGTACTCGTCTCACTGATCGAGAGTTCAAAATACACATAGCAAATCTTATAAATGGAATAATAAATGTACCAACATAAATATGGATGGTATTATTGGTATAGCACTTGATCATTGAGAAATTGCATACCATCGAGGGAATTATGATTCTGCAGTAACATCGAAACTGGTCAATTATGATTCTGCAGTAACATCGAAACTGGTCACGAACTTCCGAATGTAAAGAGCACACAGCGCAGGGAAATGCTAGAGATCAGCCTTTTAGCAGAAAACAGAGTCCATACACTCGCCTCAGAAGAGCAATGTCACGATGGAAGCAAACACAGGCTATAATTACGAAAATAATAGGAGGCTTCCTATTGTCCCCAGTGGAATTCAGAGGTTAAGAAATGACCTATCTCCCATTACTACAACACTGTGGACTTGATTCTTTAGCTGGATCCAAGATTGACTAGGATGCTTTTTAAATTCAATATCTTCGTTAAGCCTCCCAGAAGCACATTCAGTTAAAAGCCCGATGAAACTGATATTATCTGGCTTGCACCCGCACTTCACATCCAAATGAAAATCTTAGAATAGCATCCCTTTATTCCCTCCCATACCCATGAAGCCGTAACACTGTCTTCCACACCTTAGTTTCACTGAGAATGGACCTAGCATCGTTTAGTTTTCCACATTTGGCATACATGTCAGTCTTTAAAGAACAACAAAAAAAACGACCGAATTTTTACAATCTAGTAATCCAAGCTCCAAAATCCCAGCATTACCACATCCAGTAACAATGCGTACACCCACATTTCCTCAAACCTATCATTAAGCATTGTGCTGTATATATACAGAGTTTATTGTAGTTACCTTTTTCAATATGACAAGTAACTATTGAAATCACTGAAAAACAAACAAACAAATGAAATGCCTTCCTTGCACTACATTTACCTCTCTTTTTATTTGTTATATTTAATTGCTATTTACCTAATTTAGATTTTAATATATTTAATTTTCATGATCTTCAATTTAGTTGATAAAATAAAAAAATAAACTAACTAGTTAGAATTATCTTTATTGAAATCAGGACACCACACCATAATATTGAGGTGCATTAAAGTGCAGCTAAGAGTATAAGTTTAACTGTTGTACCAACATTAATCTTTGTTGTAATTTATTAAATATTTTATTATTAACATTTTAATTTTTTTCGTAATTCAATTTTTTAATTCAGTTTTCGATTTTAACCGAAATGGAATTTTTTATTTTAATTTGAAGATCATATTTGCACATGACGTGATCTCATATTATAATTAAAAAAATTACTATCCATAACACTTACTCATTTGGAGGGAATAATTATATAAATAATTCGTAAAAATAATTCAAAATAATAAAATAATTAAGTTGTGTAGTCATCAAAAATACGTATTATCATAATTAATCCAAGTCAAACAAAAATCGGCATTTTTTCTCTAAAAAAATATCAATAAAATATTCACCTAATAAAATGTCTAAAAATGATGTAACAAAAATAATTTACCAAATTTGAGAAATATTTACATTTCTTGTCTTGCTTTTTTTAGTTACTTGTTATATTTATTTTTTCAATTTCAACAACTTAAATATTATTCAAAGGAAATGTTAAATAATTTTTAGAATATATTGATATAAAATAATTTTATAAACTAATAAATCGATTCCCATAGAAAGAAGACCCGAGATATCACTATTCTGAGATAAATGACCCTCAATGTCATTTTTCCGGAAAAATTGCCCCAAATACAGGGATGTAAATTGATCCTCTCTATTCGGTATTTCGGCTTATATCCGACTCGAAAATATAATACATGTCTCATATTCGTTTTACAAATGATTCAAATCTGACGGAAAAATTAAGCTCAATTAAAATATGATCCCGGATATGAGCACTCATATACCCGCTCAAATTAGGACTCAGATTATTTTCTATAAAATGATACTACCCGAATATCTAAATATGATGCATGGCTCTTATTCGATTCGACCCCATATGTATTATATATTTTTAACCCATTACATTTGTAAGTAAATAATCATTTAATAATTCTTCATATCTTATATAATTTTTAATTTTTTACAAAGTATGACTTATATTGTTATTATTTGTATAGTATAATATTTATTTTATTTAAATAATTATCCGAATAATTAACATAAAAATGATACTTATGTTAGTGGATTATATTTGACTCGTATATGGGGGATCATAAACTATCCGTTTAGATAATGAAAATACGGTACCGACTCATATTCGGTTTAGATCCGGCCTCATATACCCGAGATCAGTTTGTATCCGAATAATGTGATCTCGAGTCCAAATCTGAACACACTAAAAATAAAATGATACGGTACTTGAACAAGGGGTTATCCGATTCTACCCAAATATTAATTTATAACCAAACCTGAAATCACATTTTTTATATAAAGAAAAGACACGTCACGTTTTTAACACATTTTTTTAGGGTTTTTCGCCTAAGAACCAAACTCTAATTACTAACCGTTTTTAATACTTTAAGATTTATAAATTCTCAATTTGAATTTTAAAATTTTTAAAATATTTATAGATATTGTTAAGGCTAATTCTCGTAAGCCGTAAGATTAAACTTATAATTAGAATTGAACATATAAAGTAAGGTTTTGGTATGATTTGGGAGAGATTTTCTCCAATTGTATAAAATTATCGATCCTCTCAAGTTACCAACGTAACCCTTTTATAGGGAATTAAACCTGCGTAGTTTTAGGTTTCGGTCGTCCACTGTCTTTGTTCATCGGTTGCAAGCAACCTTCAAAATGACAAGTTTCCTTTTATAATAATGTTCACATTCATTATATCATTGTGGTGGGCGAACAAATATATTATTTATATTTAAGCCGAGTCCAATAAATATTTGGCTAGCGATTAAATAGTCCACTTATTTATCTGCGGTAATGGCTTGTTAGTTCTAACTGCGGTTATCGAGTCCAATAATAAGTTTGTACCTAAATATAATTCAAGTATTATGTCATTTATCGGAACTATTTTGTATCAACGAATATAAATAAAATGTGAACAAAACACCGTTTAAAATAACATGTTAAACTTGAAAATATAACATTATCGAGTATTTTGAGTAACTAAAAAAAATTAAAAAATATGCAAAACTTTAATGCCTTATGCGTTACCATGAAAACAAAACATGGGCTTGCAGTTTGCCTTTGAAAAACTCTAATTGAAATTCCGTTTTTAATTTTAGAATAAAAAGATAATGAAAATGGTACACGCAACTGCGTTGTTTACAAATAACAAAATTGGTAGACGCAGAGCCGTATTTGAGGATATTCCAAGTGTTCGACTGAACAGGACCCTAAAATTTGAGGGGCACATTTTCAAGATACAAGTGTATATATATATATATATATTTCTTTGTTTGAAAAAATAAAAACAAGTATAACTTATTTTTTTAATAAAAAAAAAATATAAATTGAATAAAGGTTAAAAATAGTAAATATAATTATAAATTATTATCTAAAATAAAATTATTAAAAAAATTTAATACTAAATATTAAATAAGTAACAAAAAATTAAGAAAAATACTAGGAGAGTAAGAGTATTATAGACATTGTAATTTTTCTTAAATAATAATATATCATTTTCTAAATAATACAGTTTTTAGGTAATTTGTTTGTTTTAAATTATAGTAATATTCACATATTAAAGTAGAACTTTAATTTAAAATACTAATTAATTAATTAATAGTTATGTATAAATCTAAATAAGTTTACATAGGAATTATGTTTTATATGATTATCTTATTATTTATAATTTATCTTATTGTTATGTACTTGTAATATTTTTTTTAATTTTAAAGTAATTGCAATTATGTTAAAAATATAAATTTTGATTAATTTTTATTGTCGTATTATTATTTTGAGTAATTTTTATTGTTATATTATTTGCTAGCATTATTTTTGATAATTAGAATTCGGGCCAAATATTTTTAGTTTATTTTCTAATTTTTAAACAAGCCACATCTAGACTCCCTTTTAAACCAATATATTTGAGGCCGTATTTTTAAAAAATGACCTTGAGGCAATCTGTATCAAATAATGACATTTGGGCGATATTTACATAGATATTGATACCAGTCAGTCTGTTAGGAAGCAAAAGTTTGTTAGTACATAATTTTACAATTGCAATTCAATAGTTGAAAGCCCGCGTCAACTTTATTTACCAATTTACCCCCAAGTTCCAAACTCTCCCTCTCTACTCTCTCCTCTCTACTCTATCTCTCTCTGTACCTCTCTCCCTCTCTACTCTCTCCTCTCTACTCTATCTCTCTCTGTACCTCTCTCTCTCTCTACTCTCTCTCTCTCTCTCTCTCCCTCCCTCTCTCTCTCTCGCTCTCTCTCTGCTTCTTTCTTTTTTTATTCAAGCCAAGAACTGATGGAAGGAGCAAGTAATGACAGTGGCGATGACAATGATCATCAACGCCAAGTTTTCGATGATGGGACTGAGCCAAAATTCGATGTTCGTGATATGTCCATTCACGAGGCCGTCCTTAAGGTGCAATTTCAATCTACATTATTCTTGTACTTACACACACACGTAATTGCACTTAATTTTTGTGCAATATTGCGTGATCTATTTGTTTCTTATAATCTTTGCCTAACACCAAATTCTGTGTGTGTACTCTGTAATTGTCTGTTAGTGTATGTGTGAGTGATCTTGCTTTACTCTGTTTATAAAAACAACACAAGTTTTCAAGAAATTGGGTATATGTATTTGAGGTGGGTGTATAATTTAACTTCCGATTATAGTGATTTACTAAACTTGTTTGATAGGTTAGGATGTGGAGTTTAATTTAAAAACATTGAATAACTAATCTGGAATAAATGCGTGCAATTGTATTTATATTGCTACAAATTTGTAATTTCCGGATTGATCCTGTTCTTGATTTGGAAATACTGAATTCTGATTTTTCTATTGTAAATGCACCTTTTTATGGGGTCCCTAGATGTTATCACCGCGAGAATTATGTGTTTGTTAGAGGCAGACAAACTATTTTTGGTAGGGTAGAAATAATATTATAACTTGAATACTCAATCTTTTACCAGAACTTATATATAGCCAAACAAGAATGGACCTAGTCAGTTTCTTTCTTATGTATCTGGGAAGTGGGCAGTGTTACCAAATTACTATTGATGTTTAATAAGGAGATCAATAGAAGATATATTCGGGTTACTGTATGAGTACTAGATGTAGTCTTCAAGATGGGTTAGCTAATGTAATTAGGCTCTTAAGAGTCAGGCCAGAAGGTTAATAGAGAGTCATGGATACGGGAAAAGGCTTGCGCTCTATGCTGAAAGTACAAGGCCAGATACTGAATTTATTGCTGTGAAAAATGTCGTGTGCACCTGAACTTACTAGGTTTCTGTTTGTTATTTATGCATTTCTAAACTTACTAATCATTGTTTTTCTCTGTTAATTAATTTCAGGGGATGGTCTATTAGTTTAAAATAATTTGCTAATGAAACAATATTTATATGCTTCCTTTCTTTTCACGGACTTTTTTAAGATTCTTGAAGAATTTATTGAGTTTTCCTGAACTGTCAGGACAAAGTGCACAATGAAACTTATAGGGCCGCCATTAAGCAGCATCAGGATGATTATATTAAAGACAAAGTAAGGCATTTTCTTGGCCAAATAAAGTAAGGCATTTTACTGCTTTAGCTTTTAAAATATCAATGTAAGAGTATCTTAGCTACTGCAAACATACTGCAGTGAGCATGGTTTAATTGCTGACCTTTATTTAGAATTAGAAAACTTCATGATAGAAATGAAATGCAATTTTGTTGTTGAATGCTTTTGTGTCCAACTAAGTTTATAAGATATTTAATCACATGTTCAGGTTGTGGTTGATGTTCGTTGTGGAACAGGGATTCTTTCTATATTTTGTGCCCATGCCGGTGCTAGACGAGTAAGAACTTCTGTTTCTATTTTTCATTAAGCTGCTCTGTTGATCTATTCACACATACGCGCACAATGCACCTGCACATGTACATTAACTATAAAGATGTGTAGTAAACTAGTGTAACTTTAGCACATACATAATTAGAGTCATCGTTGAAGTTGGGACGCAATAATCTAAGTAACGTATATCTGAGGAAAACCAGTTTTAGCCATATCTACATAAATAATATATTTCCTGCATGAAATGTTTTACAGGTATATGCAGTGGAAGCCACTGAAATCGCAGTGCAGGTAATTTATAGCATGATTTTTTTTATTGGTTAAAAAGATGCTACACTGTTCAAGTGTATCATGTATTCTGATATTTAAAATTTTGTTTAGTTTCATCCTTTTTTCTAAGTAACTACTTTTTCTGTTGCTATAAATTCATTCTTTCTAATATACCTTCTGATACAGCTTTACATGCTTGCTAAGGATTTTAGCATCTAGTATAAAATTGGTGGACAATTAATCGTAAAGTGGTAAATGTGCCCACATCTCATATCCGTTAAAACTGAATATAGAAGATCACACACACTTCATGTATCTATAGATCTTATCAATACTAGTAGTCACGGGTCTCGATATATTGGAACTTTCACATATGAGTACATGACAGTTTGTTGGTTTCATGATTACATATTGTTTACTGTATGTTCCTTTTTATGACTAATATAATATGTATGATTGCGCATTAATGATTGGTCTCTGTTTGACGTCATTTGAAACTTTATGTCAACTCTTTGACTATGTTTGTCAGGCACAGAAAGTCATGCAGGCCAATAATCTATCTGAAACGGTCACTGTTTTACGTGGATTTGTGGAGGTTGACTTTTTAGTGATAAGTTTATTAAATCTTTGTGCTAGAGCAAATTACTAAGATTTATTACTGAAATATATAGTTTTTTTAATTACTCTCACAACTGCAGGATGTTGAAATTAATGAAAAGGCTGATGTTATAGTTTCAGATTGGATGGATCAGTTACTCATCTATGATTATGAGGTTATTTTCTCATTATGAGATACAAATTGAAGTTGTTTTCGGTATCATGTCTAGCTTCAGTTTACAGTCTCGTTGTTATAATCATTCTTTATATCTTGCATTGGCTACTTTGCAGAACATGTTGGGGAGCATCCTTACAGCCAGGGATCGCCTGCTAAAACCTGGTGGTCTTATTATTCCTTCAAGGGCAACGGTATGTATGCGTTTAGTTTAGCATCCTATGACATGGAACACTAACTTTTTAAGAGGGTTTTTGAAGAACCCTTGAATAATATCTCTTACTACTAATAAGTAGTAAGAGATATAAGTAAAGCTATTTTAACATTATTCAACTTGCTAAACCTCAAACCAGAGTTGATCCCTTGTAGCTGAAATTGGACTTTTGAATGATTTCATTTAAACCACAATCAATGTTGGTTGTATCTTGCTTTGTCTGCAGCTGTACATAGCTCCTGTCACGCTCCCTGACAGATACAGTGAGAAAATTGATTTCTGGCACAATGTCTATGGAATTGATAGTGAGTGTATGAATTTACCTATAATAAATCGCAACCTGTTTAGTATTCCGTAATATTTTTCTGTGACTTTGACCTTGTATAGAGTTAGGCTTCTACTTTGATCAACATAATAATAGATTTTGAAAAGTGCCCTCTGTGTATTTTTTCTCCTGGTTTGCATTTTCTAATTGATAAAAACTGTTTTTCTAGTCCTCTAAACATTGACTTGGAAACTTTTTGTGTGTTGTAGTGTCTGCTATGGTACCTTGGGCGATACAAGATGCGTATGAAGACCCTTGTGTGGAGACAATTACGAGTGAAAATCTTTTAGCTCTGCCACAAGTGGTTTGTCCTTTCACTTCAAGATCCATAGTGTGGATATCATAGAATTGCAGTCCATAAGATGTTTCCTAGAGATATAAAGCTATGTACAATCAATTTTACCTGCTATGATAGATTTCCTTTTATTTTGATGCAGGTAAAGCATGTGGACTGCTACACCGTTTGTATTCAGGAGCTAAAAATGTTTACATCAAGCTTCAATTTTCAGTCGCTGGCTCGAGGTAATAGAATTTTCTTCCCTAATTGCTGATACTTTATATGTTCCACTTATCTCATATACTATAGGTCCTGAGATCATGTCAATCTTTTTGAGCAAAAAATGTATCACAAGCCTGAATCAAGTATCTTAAAAAGCGGATAGTTATCTCAGGATGGCTGCCCTGCCAATACGATTTCACCTGAATGATGAATCTATGTGAAACACTCTACTTATATCTTTGTATGCATAAATGGAATAATTATAAGATCTAGTCCTATCTAGTCCTATATATTACTAATCAGTGATCAGTTTTTTTTTTCTATTGAGCATAGATACATTACTGATAAAAAGATGTTGGCATAAAGAAAAATTGATGAGATAATACGACTAAACTGCACAAAAATAACATTTTCTTAATATCTATAATTTACAAATATCTATTAGTAAATACTAAATACATTTACAAGCTTCTATATAAATAGATGAAACTAATGGCAATATGGTAAGACTTAAAATACTTTTTGAAAGAATAGTACTGTACATCTATACGAAACTAGGCTCAAGCTGATTGTTTGCAGTGTCCTTCACTATTGAACTTCATCTATATATCTTGTTCTGTTCTCATGAAAGCTGACAGTTGATCATGTGTAATTCACATATACTATTCACAGAATTTGCAGTTTTAATGCATATATTCTGTAGTCTTATGTCGAACTAAACAACTATCTTAAATTTCATTTCCAGCTCCATTTCATGGATTTGCTTTCTGGTTCGATGTCGAATTTAGTGTCCCTGTGACATCCCCTGCTGATTCTAATACACCACCCACGCAGTCTACAAGCAATCATCCTACTATAAGTGGTCAAAAGAGAAAGCGTGATGATATGAATGAAGCAATTGTACTGTCAACAGCACCTGACAAGCCGCGTACACACTGGGAACAAGTATGAGTATAATAATTTTTTCAGTATGTTGCTACCTTTTACTTTCATTACTCTTCAATAACACCATGCTTAAAGCTTCTCCACAGCGCAACTTAATAATATTTAATTTAGGAAACAGGCGTTATTATGATTTGGCTGAACTAGCATTGTCTAAAGATAGCTTCTTCTGCAAGTTGATTATTAGTGTTGTTTCTTTGACATTATTATGCAGTGGACGCAAGTCAGAAGCTAAAAAGGGAACCATGCCTGTTGGGCTGTGTAGTCCTAATACAAGTTGGTCTGTAAGGCCATGTTTGTTTCATGGGATTGTAATCCCGGGATAATAATTCAGAGATAACTAATCCCATCAAAATTAGTTGGACTAAATAATCATATCCTATGTTTATTTGGAAGAATTAAGTGTAGGATTGGACTATAATCCTTTAAAATTTTATTCTATGTTTGTTTTAAGGGATAGTCCTAGGGATGGGAATATAATCCTTTAATAAAAAATTTCAATCCTATGTATGTTTCACATGGGATTACAACGAGGGGATTATAATCCTCTTGTAAGAGGGGATAAAACAATACCTCCTCCCACCAAGTATTAGAGGGGATTATAGTCATATACTCTACTCCAACAGAACAAACGGGATAGGATAATTTAAAGGATTATAATTCTTGGATAACCCTTCACTAATTTATTACAAAACAAAGTCTTTTAGATATTCATCGCAGGCTCACAGTTCCTTTTGAATTCATATATTAGGAATTAGATATTTGCAAAAGCCCTTTCCTAAATGTCAACAATCCTCTCTCATGAGTAATTAAGGATGTTGGTACCCAATTGTCAAAATTTGATCGGAATAACATCTTAATTTGGATATTTTCATGTCTTGTATTATTTTCATGTACTTCTTGATTCAGAACTAAATAGCTACATTTCCTTGTTATGTATTAAGTGAAGTTTTGTTTCTGAGTATTGATGTATATTTGCAGATGCTCGTCTACTTGTACAATCCAATAGATGTTGAACAAGGTCAACAGATTGAAGGTTCGGTGACATTGACACCTAACCAAGAAGATGGTCCCAATGTGCACATCCGTCTCGTATACAAGTGAGAAAAGGCACTTCTTTTCTTTTGTCCTACATATGTTGGATTTCTTATTCCTAAAGTTGCTATATTCTTACATAGAGATTTGCTACTGCAGATTAGGTGACCGTTCCTATGTGAGAGAAGCTGTAATGCGCTGATTTGATTCTGGCTTTATGCACAAATTCGTTCTAACCTCTTAACTGATAAACAAATCCATATTTGAAGTTTCAAGTTTCTGTTCTGAAGTAAACTGAGATAAATACTCATGCGGCTCTAATGGATACTCTTCGTATTTCGTATGACCGATACTGTCCATACATTGATCTGTTTGTATCATTTGTTTGCTGAGCACTCTGTATATAGGTAGTCTAGCATTCCATTGTTTAGGTATAACTATATAAATTCTTAGCAACTGCTACAAATACTTCAGCAGTGTGTAAATTTAAAAGCAACCCTGTAAACATTAGAACCGGCAGGCACCATCAGTCCAAGACCATCAGTCTGGTCTCGGGTCCTCAAAATGACGAAAAACAAAAAAGTCGATTTTAGATTTATTCCGGTCTAAACCCTGATCTTGGCGAGACCGAATCTATCTATAATATTATTTTTATCTTATTTGAAATAGTAGAATCAACACTACAATGTAAATGATTAAATGTTATATGCGATAAAAAATTTGAAACTATCTCGACATTGTTTTGTTCGTTACAGTAAGTTTACAAATTAATAGTTTTTTTATAAACAGAAAATTAAATCAAACGTTCCTGAATTATAGACACTTTTCTGTAGGTCATAAATTATAAAAATAAATTTTTAAATAATTTAACTTTTAATTTTTTCCAATCACAGTGCTTCCGTTAAAAATGAGATTGACTTCGTTAACTTTTCAATGATAGGCAAAACCCTTAACAACATTCTTGAAGTTTCCGATATCCAAATTTGAAAATGATTAATCAAAACACTCATTTTTCAATCCCCCGTCCATCTCACCATCAAAACTGAGTTTGATTTTTTTTTTTTTAATTTTTGACGGAAATTAAGGTTGCTTCGATTAGTTTTTCGATAATTTTGACGATGTACATTGATAGGGTATTGAAAACCATGTGATCTAGTAACTCAAATTTTGAGTTTGAAAATCGAAATCACCTTCAAAATTGTCTTAGATTCTTCGGAAATTCAAAAATGTCCGACACTAACGGCGTCAATCTGATTATAAAAGGATTACAATGACAAAAATTTAAAAGCTAAATTACTTATAAATTTATATTTATAATTCAGGTATCTAGAAAAAATAAGTGACATGGACGTTAGAATTAATTTACCCTTTTAGAAATAATAAGATATTTACTTCTTAATAAACATATTACCTTAACAAACAATTAAATTGAGAAAATTAATTTTAATGTCCCTAAATTATAGCCACTTTTTTTTTAGGTTCCTGAACTATAAATATAAATTCATAAGTAATTCATTTTTTGAATTTTTCTAATCGCAATCATCCCGTTAAATTTTAAGTAACGTCGTTAATATTTAATGATGTGTCATCTTATAAAAAAATTAAAATATGTAATTAGTTGTGAAGAACATCCTTGAAAATTTCGTAGAATTGAGGATAATTTGGAAGATGATTCTAGTGTCCAAAATCAGAACTTGAGTAACCAAATTACTCATTTTTAAATCCACTATCCATCTCCACCGTCAAAATTCAGTTAGGGTCATTTTTAAATTTTGACTTGAATATTGGTTTTGATTCGAATAGTTTTTTTAGTGATTTTGATGATGTAGATTGATAGACCGTGCGATTGTGAGCATGTTCATATGATTTTTGTGATTTCGAGTGTTCGAATTAGCCTCGTCGGAAAATTCGTGTGTCGTCGGTGTTCTTCGTTTCTCCAACATAATTTGATACTATTTAGGATTATAAATTAGTGTAATAGACTCGTTTGATGTTGTTTATCACTATGTATGATGTTAGTTGAATTTGTGTTAACTTTGGTGTGTCAGAAAAATTCTAACTCACCGGATTTTGTTGGTTGTTGGCTAGAGAATATGAAGCATTGCTAGCCAAAAACTGAATTGCCCGATTCCGTCGGGGTATTTTTTACTTTTTCGGTGAAGTTATTTACCAAGAAATCGTTTGATCTTCGAAACTCAATATTCAAGTTTAAAAACTGTTTTTTAAGTAAAAACTAACAGTGTTACTTAAAAATTTAATGAAAAGGCTGCGATAGGAAAAATTCAAAAGTTGAATTACCTATAAATTTATATATATAATCTAGGGGTCTAAACAAAAAGTGTTGACAGTTCACGAGTTCAAGACGTTATAATTAATTTTGCCATTTAAATTCTTTAAGTACATTTTTTCAAAGAAAAACAAAATTTATGATATCTAAAACTCAAAATTTTAAGCAACCGGTTTAGAGTTCTGTCTGATCCGAAAATCGAATATATAAGTTTAAAAAAAATCCCATATCCGGGTCGGGTCTGGTTTTGTAACTTCGTGGAACCTTTAGGCACGACTCAGAAGCCGTACTTCAATGGAGTCCCCGGCGATGAAGAAAGTAAAGATTATTGGAGACGATCAAGACAGAATTTAGCAGTTTGCCTGAACTAATACATAACTTTTCTTTATCAATTTTACAAGCAGAATTATTTGTTCAAACAGTGTAATCTTGAACTGATGGAAGAAATCTTTGTATTTATTATCGGAATCTTTCAAGATCATCTTTCTCTTTCAATTTGCCAGCAGTAAAAACCCTGTATCTATAGAATAGAAGTATAGATCGCCCAGTATTGTCTGAAACTTCCCAGCTTGAAAAATTAGAATATGTATGATGTAACGTAAGCCCTCGCAGTATATGTGTGGCATATTCTTTGTACTTGTCAATTTAACGGAGATCATTTAATATCGTATCCTCAAGTAATACACTTGAATATCAGAACCACCCTCTCTGTTCATGGGAACCTTGCAGTAAATTTGTCATTATCTATATCTGAAGTGATCCTGTTCCCCCGCAAAATCAGATACTTCATATATTAAGTATGGGAGCAATAGGCATGTTATTATCTTCTTTTGTAGCATTTTGATATGCACATCTAAAATAAATTTCAAAAATGGCAGACTGATGTTTTGTGGGTTTCTGAATCTTGCATGTTTATTGCGTAGGCATTTTCTGCAATACAGACTTTCTCATTTGGTCCATTTACTAAATTGAATTGTGTGAAGCTAACACAGGGATACAAAGAATCAAGTATATCTAGTGCCCTTGGGAACTACTTGAACTCTCTCCGAGAGCCACGTAGGGGCGACCTTGAAGTTTATTGGGCCTTTGAAAAAATCAATTTTTTGGGGCCCCAAATTATATATACACAAAATATTTTATATTCATATAATAAAGCACTATGAGAATTTGGTACCTTAAGTGTTGGGGACGGAGGTGCAATTCTTGTTCCTCTTCTATAGTCAGGACCACCCTTGGAGCCATAATTGTCAAGAAAGCACCCCAGGTAATTTATTGAGTCAATTATTCTTTTCAAAAATTATTTTGTATTTGGTAAGGGTGAATGGAATGGAATGATTAAAATTAAAGGAAATTAATTGAAATTGGAGGGAACATTTAGAAAAAATGAGTTGGTGCAAAGTTGATATGATAAGAATTGTGAAAAAAATTGGATGTAGTAAGGAATGTAGCATTCCATCTCTATGTAGTAAGGAATGTAGCATTCCATCTCATATTGATGGAATGGAATGTTACATTCCTTACAAGGTTGCTCCACTTGAATGTAGAAACAAAGATCAAGCAAGCACCTGGAAATGCTAATTGCCGTGACACAGATTATAATTAAGTTGTGTATCATACAGAAAATTTTATGTGATACTTATTTGCAAAATTCGTATTTTGTTTATACAGGTAATTTTGGCCTCAATTAAAAAATGGGATTTTTTGAGTTAGAATTATAAAATAGGGATTATATTTAAAGTTTGGGAGTTGGGACACAGTCCGAAACTACTCGGGCCTTTAAAATAGGGGAAAATTGAGTGAGCGGACAATTAGGGTCAGGGATAATTGAAAACAGAGGCAGATTTGATTACTTAATGGGGTCCGCGGCGATTAAAAATGTTAGCATTCCTTGAGGCCAAGAAGACAGAATCAGCAGGTTACCGGATGAACTAATTCATAAAATCCTGTCTTTCGTCAATGCGAAAGAAGCGGTTCAAACCAGCATTTTCTCGCAACGGTGGAGGTATATAGATCACTCTTTCTTTTCTCAGTTTTTATTGGTTTGGCAACAGCAATAATCATATGTTTGTTCTCTATGTTTTGTCTAAGCAAAACCATCAATCCCATATTTTGAAATTGAAGTTATATGTATTGAGAAATAAACATCCGATGCGTTTAGTTGAAAAGTTTGTTGAGTATGCAATCTCGCAAAATATTCAATGCTTACATATATATTTTTTATGTGGTCATAAACCTTATAAGTTATCCACCTTCAGCTCTAAATCTTTCAAGACACTAGACTGGCAGTACAGCTTGAAGTATGTGCATCAGAATCAGATCTTTGGGATTTGCCTGCCTTAAGAACTCTCCACTGAAAGTCCTACGGTTTTAATCCCCAGAAGTTATCTGTTTCATGTTTGGCATGCCTACCTGCCTTGAAAACTCTGACTGTTAATGGTTGGGATTTATCAATCTCTCTATTTTCTTTTAGGTTTCCAAATTTAACAACTCTTCGTTTATCTTGCTGTAAATTGTCCAGAATAAATTGGGATTTCCCAGCTCTATTAAGTCTATATCTCCAGAGGTAATATTTCTCGATAATGAGTGACATAATCTCCACATTTCTCAATCTACAAAATCTCAGATTAGAGTTATCAAGATCATCTGTGCATCGAGATCATATCATTTCTTGTCCTCGGTTAATGAACTTCAAAATTTCAACCTACTGATATAATCCCCATAGTATTGTGATTTTGGCACAATAGCTTTCCAATTTCAGTTGTGTTGGTATCTTCTAGGACTTGGTAATGCCAAAATTCTTACGTTTGACTTGGAGAGCATTTTGGTAAAATTATTATCTCCAGTATTTTTTATAAGAGTTACAATTCCTTGATTTGCTTCTATAACTGATAATAGAATTTTGACTTGATTGTGTAAATTGTGGACTTGGTAAATTTAGTTACTAAGTAAGGGTTTTAAATCTTTAGGTAAAACTAGTTATTCATAGGTGTCAAGGATTGGACCCTTCAATACACATTTAATCTGATCTGTCATTTTTCGCTATTCCATCAAATTGATGTACAGAAGCCTTTTTTAATCGTCTAAAGCAAACACTTTTAAGTTACTATTTCTGTTAATGAGCATTTTAAGCATCTGTTGCAGTTTTCACTTTAAAAGTTAAGCTTTAGTATTTCAGTTAAAGTCAACTACCAGAACTTGACTGACTTGGTGTGTCAGATTAATGGGTATATCTATTCCAGATTATGGTTTTTTGTTGGGGAATGAAGCATATAGTGTGGGAACCACTGGTATTTATTGTTAATATCTTGAAAGGATTTGTTGTTTAACAGAAATTAAGTTAGATATAGTGTTGTTAATGATGATGGGATTTTCAGCATCCAATTGCATGAGATGCAAGGTTTGAATTTAGGACAGGTAGAGGTGTATATGGGAGTCTTTAACAAAAGCATATGCAACTAACAATAAATTTCGAATTATGATCTCAAATACAATTTTTACAGCTTTATAGCTCTCTCATTTCTGTCGAGTCCTCCCTCCATGGAAATATGAAGAATCAAAATACCTAAATTACCATTGTTGCTTTACACTGTACCCCCTCCTTCCAAGATCTTGTAAGGTTCAAAAGGGGTAATATGCCGCCTTTCTGAGCAACTGCTTCAGAAAGTGCAGAATCAATTCTAGCATTTTCATAATTCACAAGTGCAAAAGTTGAAAGGGCATCTAGAGCCCTTTCTCGCACATCCTCCCTTGAGCTTTGTGTAAAACTAAGAAACAATGTCACACCTTGGCTGAACATATATTTATTCGAACCTGTAGGATCCCTTACAACAAACCGCAAAGGAGAATATGAGAGGATCCATTTCAACCAAATCATAATCTCATTTGGGCCCTGCTCTTTAATTTCTGAATTCCTCCCTTTTGTGAAAATATTCCTATCTTCCATTGTTGTTTCAGCAAAAAAAGATCATAGCCTTTTTAGTATATTGGTGGAAAGAGTAAGTAACCGTTTACCTTTAATATTCTGGAGGTCAACAAAATTAGGATCATTATCAATAGTTGGGCTCTTTAATGTGCATAAGATCAATAAGTTCTACGAGGTTGAAAGCAATCTAGACAAAGCATCAGGATGATATCAGTTCATGAAACATCTAAACATTTCAAATGTGGCAACATACTCAAGTACTATAATGTATCATAAATGTTTCACGGATTGGTATCATCCCTAATGCTATGTCTAGATTGCTTTTAACCCCGGAGAACTTCTTGATTTTATGCACATTGAATTGCCCAGCTATTGATAATGATCCTAGTTTTGTTGATCTCCAAAATATTAAAGATAAAGTGCTAATTACTCTTTCCACCAAAATATTTAAAGGGTTATATTTTCTTTTTGCTGAAACAACAATGGAAGAGAGGAATGTTTTCACCAGCCGAAGGAATTCAAAATTTAAAGAGCAGGGCCTAAATGAGATTATGATTTGGTTGAAATGCATCATCCAAGATTCTATTTTGCGGTTTGCTGTAAGGGATCCAACATGTTTCAATAATTATTGGTGCATCCAAGGTGTATTGTTGCTTAGTTTTACACACAAGAGGATGTGCAAGAGAGGGGTGTTGATTCCCTTTCAACTTTTACAGTTGTGAATTATAAAAATGCTAGTATTGATACCGGATTTGCTGAAGTAATTGCTTAGAAAAGCGGTATATTACCCTTTTTAAACCTTACAAAATCTTGAAGGGGGGGCTTAAGTGTAAAGCAACTGTGGTAATTTCGGTTTATCTGGTGCTCTTAGGTTGATAAGAGATTTCACCACGGGGACATGAAGAATCAAGTATGCCTAGTACTCTCAGAATCTACTTAATTGGTTGCTCTCTAAGATCTACCACAGTCCCGAAATTGCCTCAGGTATTTAATGTGTTTGTTATCATTTTGTTTTTTCTTTTGTCGTAAATACGATGCACTTATCTTTGATTATTGAACGGGTGTAAAGTGGTAGATCTATAGATATCAGGGTATTAAAAATAATTTTTTTAGAAAAAAAAAGTGCGGTTTTCTTTAAATATACAAATAAATTTTAAAATATAGAGAAGTGGTGGAATAGATTGCAACAAATGCTTCAAAACTCTCAAAAACACTTTATAACACTACAAGAAATCTCATTTTTACCAACAACAGTTGCTGACGGAAATCTATCCGTTAGCAATTACCAACGGATTGTCGACCAATTGCAAGCTTTTAAAAAGTCGATATAACATCAACGGTTTCGCAACGGGTTACTAATGAAAAGTTGCCAACGAAATTTTCCGTTGGCTACACCAAAAGTTATAACAGAATTACTAATGAATTGGCAATATATATTTAACTACAGAATACTAATAGAATAACAATAAATTACTAACAGATTACTAACTCAATACTAACCACATTGTTCGTTGTCAGTTCCACCTGTCCAAGTTGTATTCGGTTAGTAATCGGTTGATAATTATAGATCGGTTATCTATTTTTTCCTTATTAATCTGTTATAATTGTAGATCGGTTATATTTATTCTGTTACTAATTTGTAGCAATTCTAGATCGGTCGTGCATATTTTTGTTACTAATCTCTTGTAAAATTTTACCATATATATATGTCACACCCTATTATATCATAACTATAAAATCAATTATTGTGCACACCCTTGTTCATTTTCTTTCTCTCACATCTTCTCTCCCACCTCAACACTATGCAGCCAGTTCAATTTCTGTATTCCCAAGTAGGGATTTGAGTTCTAGCGGAGAATCGATTAAGTTCGTAGCTATTTATTGGCAGTTTAATCTTCATTTTTTGTCCCCCTCCTTATCACCATTGCACACACACAAGTTAAAAAATATTGACATATTTTTGTTGGGCGTCATTTTACAACACAAATCAAGAATTAAAGAAGTTGTTCTCACCATTTGATTTAGTTACAGAAGGTAATCATCTATGACTACAAATATATTGATTGTAACTGTAGTTTTGGGTTTTATATATGACTAGTAACTAATTATTGTTACAGCTAGACTTACACCGGATGAAAGAACATAAATTCCAGTTGGGTTTGGTTTCGTGATATCCGAAACAAAGATTGAAACTCAGAATGCATTGAGTACTCCTGTTGTTATTATCAGGCACTAGTATCAAATGGTTGAACCAATTTTGTATAAAATATGAGTATCTTTTGAGGAAGTCCTAAGTTTTGTAAGATTTTATATATTGAGAGTGTTGTATGTAATTGTTGGTGTTAGAATTAATGTTTGTAAACTTATATTTGATTGACTGTAAAATATCTTAATTTTTTTTGAATCTTTCATTTTACCTTATTGTGAGTTGTATTTATAAATGGATTTGAATATTTTGGGGGCAAAATTTTGTGCGAATATCATATTAGAAATTATGATTATTAGCAATCTTGAAGTCCTTCAATCTTTTTATTATCAAACACAACATGTATTGATTCCACAACAATGTTGGTTCTTAGATTGTAGACTCTATATGCTTTACCAACAGCATATCCAACAAAAATTCCTTCATCTGCTTTAGTATCAAACTTCCCATTTTGATCAGTTTGATTTCTCAGAATAGAGCATTTGCAGCCAAAGACATGAAGAAAATTTAGAGTTGGCTTCTTATTCTTGAACAATTGATAGAGAGTCATACATCTTGCTTGATTAATAAGGGAAATATTCTGAGTGTAGCATGCAGTATTTACAGCTTCAGCCCAGAAATATTTTGGCAATTTAGATTCTTCAAACATTGTCCTTGCAGCTTCAATAAGTGATATGTTCTTCATTTTCACTACTTCATTCTGTTGTGGAGTTCTTGTTGCTGAAAACTCATGCAGAATCCCATTTTCCTCACAGAATGCTCTCATGGTTGAATTGTTGAACTCAGTTCCATTGTCACTCCTGATTCTTCTAACCTTGAAATCAGGATGATTATTGACTTGCCTTATATGATTGATGATGATTTCACCAGCCTCGTCTTTAGACTTTAGGAAATATGTCCAAGAGAACTTTGAGAAATCATCTACAATTACTAGGAAAAATATTTTCCTTGAGATGGACAACACATTGACTGGTCCAAACAAATCCATGTGTAGCAGTTGCAAAGGGTCTTCAATTGTTGAATCAAGTTTCTTCCTGAATGATGCTTTAATCTGCTTCCCTTTTTGACAGGCATCACACAGTCCATCCTTAGAAAACTCCACTAGAGGAATACCTCCAACCAGTTCTTTCTTTACTAGCTCATTCATGGTCTTGAAGTTTAAATGGGATAGCTTCTTGTGCCATAGCCAACTTTCATCTTGACTTGCTTTACTGAGAAGACAAGTAACAGATTCTGCATTAGATGAGTTGAAATCAGCTAATTATACATTTCCTTTTCTCACACCAGTGAGAACCACTTTGTTGCTTCTTTTGTTAGTCACAACACAGGCTTCTGAAATGAAGGTTACTGAGTTGCCTTTATCACAAAGCTAGCCGATACTCAACAAGTTGTGTTTGAGACCATCCACTAAGGCAACTTCCTCAATGATGACATTGTCCTTTGAAATCAAGCCGTATCCCATAGTATAACCCTTGCTGTCATCTCCAAAAGTAATACTTGGGCCAGCTCTCTCCTTGAACTCTGTGAGCAGGGTAGAATCACCAGTCATGTGTCTTGAACAACCACTATCCAAGTACCAAAGATTCTTTCTGTTTCCCTGCACACATCAAAATCAAATCAAGTTGATTTTGGGACCCAAGTTTCCTTGGGTCCTGCCTTGTTAGCTTTCTTTTTCTGTTTCTTAGGCTTTATCTCATTTGACTTGGGGATATCAGATTCATCCTTGGTCATTTGAGTTGGGCCTTTGAAACTATTCATTGCAACAGAATTTTCATGCATATTATAATCAACAGGGAATGACATGCTATTAGTGAACATGTTATTCCAGTAAGGCATACTAAATGACATTTGTGGCATACTAAATGCAGCATAATAAGGATTAGGTGCAAATGGCATATTAAAAAACTGTGCACTCATATTATGTGTAGACATAGCATTCATAGGCATGTGAGTCATGGCATTCATGTTGGGAAAGTGAGGTGGCACAGACATGGGAGTAAGCATGGCATATTTGTAATTAACAGACAAGTGATTTACACTACCACACTTTACACAGATTTTTCTAGGAGCATATTTATTGGGTGTGTAGTTATTGTGTTTGTTAATCCCTACTTTACCATTTCTATAATTTTTCTTTTTAGCCTCTATTTTCACCTCAATCTTTTTAAGTCTGTCACTTAACTGTTTGACAGTCATCTGACCAACATTAGCCATTTTCCCTTTCTTAACTTAACTCGATTCACCTGAAACAAAGTTCTTGGAAATAGATCCATACATTTCATTCAACTTAACAAGTTTGGCTTTACTGATAGGCTTGCTTACAGTCGGCGGATGAGGATTTTCATCAGTCGACGGATAATCCTTTTTGTTATCCGACGGATGACCCTCATCATCCGTCGAGTCTACATCTTTTAGCACTCCATCCACCAAATTTGGTTCTAGTTTCTCCTTGTTCTTTTTCTAGGCTGCATCACAGAAGGACTCAATTCCTTGAACTTTGGTGATTTGAGCATGGACATCTCTAGATGTTTTCCATGCCTTAAACACCTCCTGTTCACGCTCGAGCTGTTTCTTCAAAATTTCTTTTTTCTTCAAGGACTGAGTTAATTCCTCCTTGGAAATCTTACACTCAATTCTTAATTTTTCAAAATCAATGAACTGAGACTCTAGCACATTATTTCTCTCACTCAAAAATAAATTGTTTTCTTTGATTTTAGCATTTTCTTTAGTAAGAGACTTAAGTGTAACACGCAAATGATATAACTTTGTAGACATGTAATTTATAGCATCATTACACTCAGCTTCAGATAAATATGCAAGGTTTGTAGTAATTACCTGATTACTTGAAGAACTTGTTTCGGTTTCATCAGACTTGGTCATTAGGGCTAGATTGACATAGCTGACATCTTCATCTTCATCCAGACCATCTGTTGCCCAGTCGTTTTCTTGTATAATGAAAGCCCTTTCCTTTTATTTGAGCAACTCAAAGTATTTTTGCTTATGATCCACAGGCTCAAACTTTTTCTTGCTGGAATCTGACTTTCTACACTCACTGGTAAAGTGCCCTACCAAGCCACATTTGAAACATTTGAATTTTGATTATATCTACAATGTTTCTATTTGGCTTGGCTGCTCCAAAGTTCTTTTTGAACTTGAGCTTGGCAAATCTTCTGGAAGGAAATGCTAATTGTTCATCAATGTCTTCCATGTCATCTTGGCTCAAAGAATCATCATTTTTTACTACAAGCCCCTTGTCCTTGCGTTCACAGACCCTTAAAGTTGACTCAACAGCTTCCGTCTTCATCTCCTTCTCTTTCTCTAACTAAGCAACTAGTGCAATGGACCCTCCTTTCTTCTTTCCTCTCTCCATCCTCTCATCTTGCTCTATTTCAAGCTCATAAGTTTTCAGGATGCCATACAGTCTCTCCAAAGTAAACTCCTTATAATTTTGTGAGTTTCTCAATGAGACTGTCATTGGTTTCCATTCCTTTGGAAGAGATCTAAGGAATTTCAGATTGGAGTCTTTTTTCAGATAGACCCTTCCATGCAACTTTAGAGCATTTAGCAGTTTTTGAAACCTACTAAAAATGTCAGTGAGAGACTCACTTTCTTCATTATAAAAATGCTCATATTGCTGAATCAGTAGCTGCATCTTATTTTCTCTAACTTGCTCAATGCCATCACAGATGATCTGTATTGTATCCCAAACATCCTTGGCAGTTTTGCAGTTGATAATGTTGTCAAACATATCACCATCAACTCCATTAAACAGGATATTCATGGCCTTTTTATCCTTCCTGACTTGTTCAATATCAGGATCAGACCATTCATGCCTTGGCTTGGGGACAGATGGCTCATTTCCAGTTGCAGCTCTCATTGGAACATGAGGGCCTCTTTCTATGAAGGCCACATAGGCCTCATCTTAAGAAAGCAAATGAAGATGCATCTTTACCTTCCAATTATGGTAATTATCTTTATCCAGAAAAGGAATCTTGACTCTAACATTCTTCTTGTTCATCTTGCTGTATTGTTTTGATCTTTAAACTCTTTGTTCTTCAAGAGCTTGCTCTGATACCAATTGTTAGTCCCTTAACAATGTAACAAGAATTACAGAAGGGGGGTTGAATGGGATTCTTGAAACTTTTTTTTTGAATAAAAATGTTCTAACTCAAAAATATATATAAGTGTGAATTGATTAGCAGAATGCGGAATAGTTACTTGAAATGAATCAAAACACAAGTAATTAAAAACAAGAGTCTTTAAAAACTTTCTGGTGGATTTGAATGATTCCACCAGAGATATATAATATATATCGAGAGAACTCTGTGTGCAAAAAGCTCACAGCTGCTTACAAAATGATAACAACTAAGAATGAGAGAAATGCTAATAGTGTAGCTTACAAATATTTCTCTCTTGGTTGCTTAGTTCCTTAGTTACTATTCTATTTGCTGCTTTTTGGTTTATATATCACCAAGATTACAAAGCAATAAGACAAGATAATAAAACAAAAACTATCAAGTCTAATACAATGCTACTTCATTACTCTATTCCAGTATCTTTGAATATCTTCATAATAGCATAGAAATGGCAATGCTTCTTTGTTCTAGAAAACCCAGTTGAATAGGCTACCACATTCCATTTGCATACACTTGACACTTGTGACTGTGTTGTCACTGCCAATAGATATTTGAATTCTTTATCCGTGAGGTTTATGATCATCCGTCGAGTTAATGATCATCCGTCGAGTTAATGATCATCCGTCGAGTTAATGATCATCTGTCGGGTTGTTGATCATCCGTCAAATTCATTGTTGTTTATCCGTCGGGTAGCAATCAGGCACTTGACTTCATTTCAATTATGCAGAATTACAAGACATCATCTATGTACAATCAATCAACATATTATGCATATCTAGTTACATATTCAAGGTTCCATATAGAGCATCTCTGGGTCCTGGAGAATTGCTTGGGGAGGTGGAGATTGCTTGAAGGTCGCCTAAGCATCTCTCCTTTTAAGTTGCTTAAGAAAAACCAAGCACGGTTGCCACTGTCAAGCAATGTTGCCTTCTACCTTGTTTATATTTTTTTATTGCCAAGTCATAGAAAGTAATTATGTAGTTGTACCAATATAGCATACAGCCAAGTTAAGTTTATAATACAATGTTTTATAGGACTGTAGTCGCAACCCGCAGTGTTGCTTACAATTAGAAGGTTTTCTTGACAAAGGTTGCTCAAAATGATGTGGATGAGAAAGGGCGTAAAATGTATTATATATCATCACATGATTGGTCAAATTTAGTAACTTTGCAAATAGCTAGAATTGGAGTTGCTCTTACACATAGAAAGCGCAAATTATAATATGAAGTTTGAACCCAGATGTTTACATATAGTTAATATCTTGAAAACTAATTATTTGTCAAATTTGGTCCTAGTTGTGGCTATTGATCTTCTTTTTCTTGAGTACATTTGTTGGCAGTTGGCTCTTCAGAGAATGAAGGTGGAAGTTTTATGTTAATTGGTAATTGCTTATCTGTTAGGGTTCTCTGTCCAGTAGGATCGAAATTGTCATTTTGCCCGAATTTAAAACAGATCCAGGTTTGTTCGACTCCATTAAAATTTTAGTCTGAAGTTTATCTAGGATGATTTACATTTAAAATTCATTGCAAATCATTACAAGAAAAACGCAATCCGACAACACCGATCAGACAACACTCGACCAAAAAAGTGTTGCCCGAATTTTTCATACAACGGTTTTTCTGCAACCAAAAAACTGGTGTTGTCTGACGTTGATTACTACAAGCAATTAAAAAATGTTGTCTAGTAAAACAAATCAGACAAGTGTTTTCGAAATCAAGGTCTTGTGCGAATGGGAAGGCTTTTGCATTAATACAACGCTTTAAAATCCATTGTCTAGTTGATGGAGACAGACAATGCTTTCTAAAGTGATGTTGTGCAAATGAGTAAGTTTGCACAACGAGTTTTAGAATGCATTGTCTGAAAATGATTGAGATAAGGTCTGGTTTAACAGTTGTGGAAATGAGACAAGTGTTTTTTCCAAACAATTAATTTTAAATTTTTTTAAAACTACAAATTCTAATTAAATCCACTTTCATCCAGATTAAATATTTAAATTTTATATTTCAAAATAGTTTAATTATCTACTTTATAATTAACCAAAAAAATAATCACAAGTACTTCAAATTTACTTTGTTAATTGTTCAATTCAAGCAAGTTTTTTTCGACAAATGACGTTGTATTAATCTACCTTATACAAGTTTTTTTAAATAAAACACTTGTAAGAGTCAGACAACCGTTATCGATATTTATAATCTGTTGTAAAATTTATAATACTAGGATTTAGTTGACATTATATACGAATGTTAATAGTGCTACTTTTCAGATATAACTCGTTATAATATTATTCGGCGTATCATATGTGTGCCAACCTACAAATATACCTAATAATTACACTTCAAATTTACATTATTAATTGTTCAATTCAAACAATAGTTTTTCAAAAAAGCACGTTATATTAATCTACCTTATACAAGTATTTTTAAAATAAAACACTTGTAACAGTCAGACAACCATTATCGATATTTATAATCTGTTATAAAATTTGTAGTACTGCAACAATCTTAAAGAAAAAATCGTTGTAGAATTCCAATAACGGTATTTCCTAAAAAACACTTATATAAAGTAACTTACCACAACATGATTTTAGAAAAAACCGTTGTCTATACTTTTACTAGTTTTTAATTTTTTTTGGAATAATTATATGCCACCGTTTATTAATTTATACGAGTAACCAATAACTTACACCAAATTAATTTGTGTTTATTAAGATTTGAAATCATTTTTTTCATAGATTTTTGAATTCTTTTACCTATTAGTATTAGACGTTACAGGAATATTAACAGCGTCAACAAATAATCACATTGATGAGGACATAACGTGTAGATTAAGTTAAAAATGTAACTCATAATATCTATTTGTTGGTTTTGTGGACTTCGTACGGACATTAATAGCGTTAACTTACGAATATTACTCATAATAACGTAAAGCAGCACATAATCTATATACTAACTTATAGATATAAGTCATAATAATGATAGTAGGATTTAGTTGACATTATATACGAATGTTAATAGTGCTACTTTTCAGATATAACTCGTTATAATATTATTCGGCATATCATATGTGTGCTAACCTACAAATATACCTAATAATTACACTTCAAATTTACATTATTAACTGTTCAATTCAAACAAGTGTTTTTCAAAAAAGCACGTTGTATTAATCAATCTTATACAATATTTGTAAAATATAACACTTGTATTAATCAGACAACCGTTATCGATATTTATAATCTGTTATAAAATTTATAATACTGCAACAATCTTAAAGAAAAAACCGTTGTAGAATTCCGACAATAGTATTTCCTAGAAAACACTTATGTAAAGTAACTTACCACAACATGATTTTAGAAAAAACCGTTGTCTATACTTTTACTAGTTTATAAATATTTTTCCGAATAATTATATGGCACCGTTTATTAATTTATACGAGTAACCAATAACTTACACCAAATTAATTTGTGTTTATTAAGATTTGAAATCATCTTTTCATAGATTTTTGAATTCTTTTACCTATTAGTATTAGACGTTATACGAATATTAATAGCGTCAACAGATAATCACATTGATGAGGACATAACGTGTAGATTAAGTTAAAAATGTAACTCATAATATCTATTTGTTGGTTTTGTGGACTTTGTACGGACGTTAATAGCGTTAACATACGAATATTACTCATAATAACATAAAGCAGCACATAATCTATATACTAACTTACAGATATAAGTCATAATAACAATATTAGGATTTAGTTGATATTATATACGAATGTTAATAGTGCTACTTTTCAGATATAACTCGTTATAATATTATTCGGCGTATCATATGTGTGATAACCTACAAATGTACCTAATAATTACACTTCAAATTTACATTGTTAATTGTTCAATTCAAACAAGTGTTTTTCAAAAAAGCACGTTATATTAATCTATCTTATACAACTATTTTTAAAATAAAATACTTGTAACAGTCAGACAACCGTTATCGATATTTATAATCTGTTGTAAAATTTATAATACTCAACAATCTTAAATAAAAATCGTTGTAGAATTCCAACAACGGTATTTCCTAAAAAATAGTTATGTAAAGTAACTTATCACAACATGATTTTAGAAAAAACTGTTGCCTTTACTTTTACTAGTTTTTAATTTTTTTTGGAATAAATATATGCCACCGTTTATTAATTTATACGAGTAACCAATAACTTACACAATATAATTTGTGTTTATTAAGATTTGAAATCATCTTTTTCATAGATTTTTTGAATTCTTTTACCTATTCGAATTAGACGTTACACGAATATTAATAGAGTCAACTAGATTATCACATTGATGAGGACATAACATGTAGATTAAGTTAAAAATATAACTCGTAATATCTATTTGTTGGTTTTGTAGACTTCATACAGACGTTAATGGCGTTAACTTACGAATATTACTCATAACAACATAAAGCAGCACATAATCTATATACTAACTTACAGATATAAGTCATAGTAACAATATTAGGATTTAGTTGACATTATATATGAATCTTAATAGTGCTACTTTTCAGATATAACTCGTTATAATATTATTCGGTGTATCATATGTGTGCAAACCTACAAATATACCTTATAATTACAACCTACTAATAACATAATATCGATAACATGTATCAGATCGTTAATAACATTAAATAATAAATATTTACGAATAAATAAGCTGAAAAATGGGCACATTTTTACAACGGTTTTCGTTCTCACACGTTGTCGTATAAAACTATGTACAACGGGCTTTTTTAAAATCCCGTTGTGTGATTCAACAACGGTTTTTCTCTTGGAAACCGTTATTGACATTGTATTTAAACAACCTTTTTTGGGTATAAACCGTTGTATGAATTTGGTACTGTTATTTGGTTGATATTACATCCCATAATTGTTTTATACTAAAAATATTGTATGACTTTTGTTAAGACAACACAATTTAAATTTCAGATAATTATTTTTAATATTGTATATTCCTTTGACTTTGTTAATATATATTCCTTAAATTGTTGTACAGATATTGATATCTATTGATTTTATTCATGTAAAAAAATAATTTAAATTTTTTAAATATATCTTGCATGAAGTTATAACAAAAATCTAGTAGAAGGCGTACTTTCTCAAACAAGGTTCCTTCACGATATATATTTTTTTAATAATTTTTCGATTGTCGAACCGTATAGATGTTAAGATATAGTGATTTAGTCATATCAAAATTTATTATTTTTTTTAAATTGAACTTGCATGACATGAAAAGAAAAATATATTAGAAGAAATACTTTCTAAAACGAGGTTTATTCAAGATGTTAATTTTTTATATAATTTTTTCGACGATCTAACCATATAGAAGTTAATATATACATAAGAATAATAAATAAAATGGATTTTTCGACAATCCAACCACACACATGTTAAAATATGTTAATTTTAGTCATATGAAAAAATAACTAAAATTTTCAAATTAATCTTACATGACTTTATAAGAAAATTTTATATAATTACTATTTTCTAAAACGAGATTCACTCCTAATTGACAAAATAAGTTTTTAAATATGATTTTTTACAATCATAGAGAAATTTATATATTTTTTAATTATTTTTGATTGATACATGATAAAAATAAAAAAATATATATATATTATAATACACATTTTTTGGTATTTTACACTTTTTCACTTTATAACCCATTTTGTTTTCCCTCTTCTCTGAATTGCTTTTCCCCCTTCAACAAAATTTCATTTCCAGTCTCCCCCTCTTTTTTTCCACATAGATCCACCTACCCTGCCCCTTTCATAAACTTGTGTCGCTATTCCAAACTTCCTCAATACTCTCCGTCTCTCAGGTATTGCTCCATTTCTCCCTAACTCCTCATATAAATATATTATATATGTATGTACAATTTGTGTTATGTGTTAATTTGTATGTTCATTTTCCCCTAATCTTCCCAATTCTAGGGCTCAAACTCAAAATTTTCTCCATTAAAATCAATGGCATCTTCACTCTCAAGAACTCTATTTCGTTCACTTTTCTCAATATCTCGTACAGAACTATCTCCTATTACTACTACAAATCTCTCCTCTCTCGCGTATTGGAAAATGTACCTGACTCGACACTCGACTTAGTAGTTGACTCATTAACCGACTTAGATCCCAAGGTGGAAGGCCCTCAGAGACCTGCCTCTGTTGAGTACCCGACCGAAAAGGGCCTCGATTACGACATTTATAAGGTCTAAATTCTGCTATTTAGGGGGCAATCGATCTGCTCTTGGCCGTATACAAGAGGAAATTTAAGTTTTTAGGGGGTTATTTAACCGATGGATGTAAGGTATGCATACTTTCTTTACCTGAATTCATTGTTTTCTTAACATTGCCTTGAACTGAATTCATTCTTTTCATTAACTGAAATGGCTTCTTATCTTTTTGTTGATAAAAAGTATGGGAGACTTATTTTTAATTACCTAGCAGGACTTCTCATCTCTAGACCTGTCAGTAGATTACTAGAGAGTATGATGAATTTTAACTTGGTTAATAAAACTGATAATTAGATTTCAGTATAAGCTTGTATTAGAAGAATCTCATTCCCATTGAACGGGTTTAAATCTCATGATTCGATTGCAAGCTAAATGAAAGGTTTGTATGACTAGTTCTTGGCCCTTGGACAAATTGGATATGCTCTTGTGCCAATGATGCTGGGTATTGACCAACCTGTAATACTCCATATGCTCAATATTCCACCAGCTGTCGAGGCATTGAATGGAGTGAAAATGTAGTTGGTGGATGTTGCGGTTCCTTGAAGGGTTAGTTCTTACACTCTTTGGTTGTAAGTTGTAACTTATAAATGAAAAAGAAATAATTATAGCATCGGTATAACTGTTTATTTAATACCTTTCTGTATTATAACTTGTAACAGATGTTGTTGCAACAACTGATGTTGTCGAAGCATGCACTGGAGTTAACTATGCAGTAATGGTTGGTGGATTCCCTAGAAAAGAAGGCATGGAAAGGAAGGATGTGATGACAAAGAATATGTTTATTTACAAGAGTCAAGCTTCGGCTCTTGAAAAGTATGTTGCTGCAAACTGCAAGGTAACTGAAATTTCTTCTTATCGTTAAAATCTGTAACTTGAATCTTAGTGAAGCCAATCAAGACATGTTTGTGTACTATTGTTTTATTTGAAGATGTATGCATTTGACGTATATAATAAACTAGGGAGAGGCATTTATATTTAAATGCCAAAAAAAACTGGCAGGCATCATTCTACTTGTTCCTGATTATCTTATGCACTCTACTAGGAACTGAGATGAGGGATAAGAATTCAATTTGTATGATTACTGTATAGCTTCTGATATATAATTTTGATTTTGATTGTACATTTAAGTTTACATATTTTTGTAATGTTTGTTGTGGTATTCTTATATACATATGTGTTGCCAGTTTCACATTCTTTTTACCATTGCTTTTGTTTTAATTTGAATAGTCTCTTAATTTAGGTCTTGGTAGTTGCTAACCGTGCCAACACCAATGCATTGATCCTAAAGGAATTTGCACTGTTGATTCCATAAAAGAACAAAATATTTGAAGAACGAGCTCGGCTGCATCAGGCTTTGAGGCTTTGTTTGTGTTAATAACCAGACCTATAACGTGATGCCTGCATTCAATGTTTGTTACCATCCCATAAAGTTTATTCTACAGGTTAATAAACAGAAATATAAACTTGATTATCCAAGTACACATATAAATCAAATAAATGCATTTTTCAATATATAATGTTTTGGGCTATCACTTCTATATTTTCTACAAATGAAACTGAGATCTTTAATGTAATTATCTTATTTTCTCATAATATTCGAGAGGCAATTTGAAAGAGTCAAGCGTGATATAGCTCATGTTCATAAAGAAAGAGGAAAGATGTCGAACCACCACTCAAACCTGACATGGTAGCAGTGGCTAAGTTTGATGGATCTTGCCTAGCTCAGGTGCTTCTCCATACGCTGATATGCTAGTACATAAGCGCCCCACAAAAGCGGCACGTTTTCCTTGTAGACTCTATATTTTTTTTAAGTTGTAGTAGAAACATTGACTCATGAAGGCAGGGATATGAATATGCTTTTAGATTTTGTATAACTATGTTGCCATGATTTTCAATCATGGATTAAATTTAGAATTTTTTTGCAGATTTGCAAAGTTACATTGATTTAATTAGTTGTTATATTTTGAGAAAGACAATGCTTTTAATAACCAGGCTTCATTAAAAACATCAAATTTTTAATAGTAAAACAATGGTTTCGAAAACAAAACCTTGGTGCAAAATTAACTCATACAACACCACCACCAAACCATTGCCTATAAAAATTTTAATATAATGTATCAAAGGTTTTCATACAAAACGTTGGGACAAGTAAATAGTTGTATGTATCACATCATGCAATATATTAAAATACAAAACTGTTGTGTGTAGAAATTTATAGCAAGAGTTCTATGAGCTCATTTTCATTTTTGTTGTCTATCTGGGTACACAACAAAGTTTATACAACAATAAGTGTTCTAGGATTGTTTTTAATGTTTTACTCTCACACAATGGTTTTGTGAGTTTGTGAGAACCCTTGAGTAATGTCGCTTGTTACGACAAAAGCAAGCAAAAAACATTTTGTGGATATAATACGACGGGCTTAATCCACAATCATTGTGTGTACAATCTCACACAATATCTTATACCCGTTGTATGATCCAACTAACAGACGGCAGCTCAATAGTCAACCGAAAAATAGAGTATCAGACAACGGATATAAACCGTTGTTAAAGCCTGTTTTCCTTGTAGTGAATTTATAATCTAATTGCTTTTTAATAGATCTTTTCATAGTGTAAAGACTGAACCAATTGATCAACATCACATTTGAAGAGCCAGGGCCTTTAAGAGTACCAGTTCTCTTATGATTGACGCTTGAAGACACAAAATGTGCTGGTGTATGCATATTCAACAATTATGCGCTGCACAAGCACATGTACATACACCCATCTGATTTCTTGTAAAATTTGGAGTGAACTTATAACCTAATTTACCGGCAGAGACAAAGAATTTGAATTCGCTGGCTAACTTACCTGTTTATATTATGAAACCTAGGATCTTTCTGCAATTCATTCTTGAAACCATGCCAAATTGTTGAACTTTAGGCTGACCAAAGTTTTCATCATGTTTTGGGTGAGTATTTTAAGTCATTTTCTAGATAGGTAACTGGGATTAATTATTCAGATGCTCTACCTATATAAATTACTTATTACGACAGTATAGTTTGTCTGTTTCATCATTAATTCTTAACCGACATTTAGTTTAAATAAAACTAAATATATCTCGTAGAGATACCCTTTTGTAAATTAGACCAGATAGGATCCATCCGGGCCTGACAAAAATAAAATCGGCCCGGTTTCTGGTCCTCATTTTTAAAAAAAAATGTTCGAATCCTGAATAATCTAGATTGGACCAAATTATTTCAATAATATTATCTTTTTTTATATTATTTTACATCTTATATTATATATTTATACGTATCCAACTTGAAATATTATGTTCAATATTATAAAAGAAATGATTAAATGCTACATTATGATAAACCTAAATTGTTTGATACTTGTACATTTAATAAATACTATTATTTTATAAATAATAACATATTTACTTTTTTTGTCAGGAAAATATATACTTCTTAATAATCCTATTAGGCATTAGCTTAAAAAACTTTTTAAATAATTTTGTGTTACAAATTTTAGTGAAAAACAAAATTTAAACAATAAAATTCAAAATTTTAAACAATCTGTTTAGGGTACAGTCCGATCCCAAAATCGAAGATGATAATAGATTTTGTCATTGGACCTTGATGCATAATTTTATGAAATCCAATTTTTCGGTTAGGTCCGGTTCTGTACCTTCGTGGAGCCTTTAAATATCTTATTAGTAACGGAGTCTCCGGCAATGAAGAAAGTAAAGATTATTGGAGACCATCATGACAAAACCTAGCAATTTGCCTGATGAACTAATACATAAAAATCTTCTCATTTTTATAAGCAGAAGTAGGTGTTCAAACAGTGTTCTCTCCGTTCAATGGAAGCTTATCTGGACTACTCGTAGAGTCTTACGTGTCTCAGTTTTGGTTGGTATCAAATATCTATGAGAAAATACACGTACAAGTTTGTCTCCAATGTTTTTACTTGAAGAAACCATGAATGCTTTTTTCTAGAATTCTATAATATGTACGTTTTCACCACAGTATTTCTTGTACATTTTCTTGAATAGGTAGGCAATCTAGAACAATGTACCATACTTTGAACTTATTGTAGAAAATATTAAACCATATAAGTTATCAATTTATTTAACAAGGTCGATTATTTTAATATCGTATCCACAAGTAATGCAGTTGAATATCAGAACCAGCCTCTCTCTGTTAATGGGAACATAAGAACATTGCAGGGCAATATTTTCGGAAGGTAGATTTTTCATTATCTGTATATGAAGTGATCTTGCTCCTCCCGTAAAATCAGATACTTCATATATTAATATGGGAGAAGTAGGCATGTTATTAATTTCTTTTGGTGCATTCTGAAATGCACATCTAAATTAAATTTCATATGGAGGATTGATGTTTTGTGTGTTTCTGATTCTTGCATGTTTATTGTGTAGGTACTTTATGCAATATCAGTTCTTATTGGGGTTGCTTCTCCATTTACTAAATTTAATAGTGTGAAGCTAACACAGGAACACAAAGAATCAGGTAAATCTAGTGCCTTTGGAACTACTTACTTGAACGCGCACGGGTGGCCCTGAAATTATTGGGCCTTTGGAAAAATCATTTTTTGGGGCCCTAAATTATGTATACACAGAATATTTTATATTCATATAAAAAAAGGAATATGAGAAGCCACGATTGTCAAGAAATCTTCACAGGTAATTTTTCGAGTACATTATTCTTTTCAAAATTTATTTTCTGTTTGGTAGATGTGAATGGAATGGAATGGGTGAAATTAGAGGAAATTAACAGCAATTGAAGGGAAGATTTAGAAAAAATGAGTTGGTACAAACTTGATATGATAAGAATTGTGAAAAAATTGGATGTAGTAAGGAATGTAGCGTTTTATCTCATACTTAAGTAGAAACAAAGATCAGGTGAACACATGGAAATGCGAATTGATGTGACACGGATAATTAAGTTGTGTATCATACAACTTTTTTTTATGTGATACTTATTTGCTAAATGCTTATTTTGTTTAACCGGTCATTTTTTGCCTCAATTAAAAATATAACTCGTAATATCTATTTGTTGGTTTTGTAGACTTCATACAGACGTTAATGGCGTTAACTTACGAATATTACTCATAACAACATAAAGCAGCACATAATCTATATACTAACTTACAGATATAAGTCATAGTAACAATATTAGGATTTAGTTGACATTATATATGAATCTTAATAGTGCTACTTTTCAGATATAACTCGTTATAATATTATTCGGTGTATCATATGTGTGCAAACCTACAAATATACCTTATAATTACAACCTACTAATAACATAATATCGATAACATGTATCAGATCGTTAATAACATTAAATAATAAATATTTACGAATAAATAAGCTGAAAAATGGGCACATTTTTACAACGGTTTTCGTTCTCACACGTTGTCGTATAAAACTATGTACAACGGGCTTTTTTAAAATCCCGTTGTGTGATTCAACAACGGTTTTTCTCTTGGAAACCGTTATTGACATTGTATTTAAACAACCTTTTTTGGGTATAAACCGTTGTATGAATTTGGTACTGTTATTTGGTTGATATTACATCCCATAATTGTTTTATACTAAAAATATTGTATGACTTTTGTTAAGACAACACAATTTAAATTTCAGATAATTATTTTTAATATTGTATATTCCTTTGACTTTGTTAATATATATTCCTTAAATTGTTGTACAGATATTGATATCTATTGATTTTATTCATGTAAAAAAATAATTTAAATTTTTTAAATATATCTTGCATGAAGTTATAACAAAAATCTAGTAGAAGGCGTACTTTCTCAAACAAGGTTCCTTCACGATATATATTTTTTTAATAATTTTTCGATTGTCGAACCGTATAGATGTTAAGATATAGTGATTTAGTCATATCAAAATTTATTATTTTTTTTAAATTGAACTTGCATGACATGAAAAGAAAAATATATTAGAAGAAATACTTTCTAAAACGAGGTTTATTCAAGATGTTAATTTTTTATATAATTTTTTCGACGATCTAACCATATAGAAGTTAATATATACATAAGAATAATAAATAAAATGGATTTTTCGACAATCCAACCACACACATGTTAAAATATGTTAATTTTAGTCATATGAAAAAATAACTAAAATTTTCAAATTAATCTTACATGACTTTATAAGAAAATTTTATATAATTACTATTTTCTAAAACGAGATTCACTCCTAATTGACAAAATAAGTTTTTAAATATGATTTTTTACAATCATAGAGAAATTTATATATTTTTGATTGATACATGATAAAAATAAAAAAATATATATATATATTATAGAGTAAAGTTCTATGGAGTCCACCTTTAATTGGAGTCCTCGGAGTCCATATATGTTCTGCAAGTAAAATATAGCTTAAAATATTGCAAAACATATTATTTTTCGACAAACATCACTATTCTATCAAAAATCTTGTAGATTGCATACATTTTACAAGCAGAACATTGCAAAAATATATATTCTACAAAACATGTTTAGTTTGCAGAACATAAATGTTCATATTGCAGAACATATTGCAGAACATACATATTGTACCGTAAATATATGAGATTTGCATGATTTTATTGAAGTTATGCTATTTGTGTAACATGTTTTGCAAAATAACACGTTTTACAATATATTTTATTTGCAGAACGTAGATGGACTCCGAGGACTCCGATAAAAAGGTGGACTCCATAGAACTCACCCCATATATTATAATACACATTTTTTGGTATTTTACACTTTTTCACTTTATAACCCATTTTGTTTTCCCTCTTCTCTGAATTGCTTTTCCCCCTTCAACAAAATTTCATTTCCAGTCTCCCCCTCTTTTTTTCCACATAGATCCACCTACCCTGCCCCTTTCATAAACTTGTGTCGCTATTCCAAACTTCCTCAATACTCTCCGTCTCTCAGGTATTGCTCCATTTCTCCCTAACTCCTCATATAAATATATTATATATGTATGTACAATTTGTGTTATGTGTTAATTTGTATGTTCATTTTCCCCTAATCTTCCCAATTCTAGGGCTCAAACTCAAAATTTTCTCCATTAAAATCAATGGCATCTTCACTCTCAAGAACTCTATTTCGTTCACTTTTCTCAATATCTCGTACAGAACTATCTCCTATTACTACTACAAATCTCTCCTCTCTCGCGTATTGGAAAATGTACCTGACTCGACACTCGACTTAGTAGTTGACTCATTAACCGACTTAGATCCCAAGGTGGAAGGCCCTCAGAGACCTGCCTCTGTTGAGTACCCGACCGAAAAGGGCCTCGATTACGACATTTATAAGGTCTAAATTCTGCTATTTAGGGGGCAATCGATCTGCTCTTGGCCGTACACAAGAGGAAATTTAAGTTTTTAGGGGGTTATTTAACCGATGGATGTAAGGTATGCATACTTTCTTTACCTGAATTCATTGTTTTCTTAACATTGCCTTGAACTGAATTCATTCTTTTCATTAACTGAAATGGCTTCTTATCTTTTTGTTGATAAAAAGTATGGGAGACTTATTTTTAATTACCTAGCAGGACTTCTCATCTCTAGACCTGTCAGTAGATTACTAGAGAGTATGATGAATTTTAACTTGGTTAATAAAACTGATAATTAGATTTCAGTATAAGCTTGTATTAGAAGAATCTCATTCCCATTGAACGGGTTTAAATCTCATGATTCGATTGCAAGCTAAATGAAAGGTTTGTATGACTAGTTCTTGGCCCTTGGACAAATTGGATATGCTCTTGTGCCAATGATGCTGGGTATTGACCAACCTGTAATACTCCATATGCTCAATATTCCACCAGCTGTCGAGGCATTGAATGGAGTGAAAATGTAGTTGGTGGATGTTGCGGTTCCTCTCTTGAAGGGTTAGTTCTTACACTCTTTGGTTGTAAGTTGTAACTTATAAATGAAAAAGAAATAATTATAGCATCGGTATAACTGTTTATTTAATACCTTTCTGTATTATAACTTGTAACAGATGTTGTTGCAACAACTGATGTTGTCGAAGCATGCACTGGAGTTAACTATGCAGTAATGGTTGGTGGATTCCCTAGAAAAGAAGGCATGGAAAGGAAGGATGTGATGACAAAGAATATGTTTATTTAGAAGAGTCAAGCTTCGGCTCTTGAAAAGTATGTTGCTGCAAACTGCAAGGTAACTGAAATTTCTTCTTATCGTTAAAATCTGTAACTTGAATCTTAGTGAAGCCAATCAAGACATGTTTGTGTACTATTGTTTTATTTGAAGATGTATGCATTTGACGTATATAATAAACTAGGGAGAGGCATTTATATTTAAATGCCAAAAAAAACTGGCAGGCATCATTCTACTTGTTCCTGATTATCTTATGCACTCTACTAGGAACTGAGATGAGGGATAAGAATTCAATTTGTATGATTACTGTATAGCTTCTGATATATAATTTTGATTTTGATTGTACATTTAAGTTTACATATTTTTGTAATGTTTGTTGTGGTATTCTTATATACATATGTGTTGCCAGTTTCACATTCTTTTTACCATTGCTTTTGTTTTAATTTGAATAGTCTCTTAATTTAGGTCTTGGTAGTTGCTAACCGTGCCAACACCAATGCATTGATCCTAAAGGAATTTGCACTGTTGATTCCATAAAAGAACAAAATATTTGAAGAACGAGCTCGGCTGCATCAGGCTTTGTTTGTGTTAATAACCAGACCTATACTGTGATGCCTGCATTCAATGTTTGTTACCATCCCATAAAGTTTATTCTACTGGCTAATAAACAGAAATATAAACTTGATTATCCAAGTACACATATAAATCAAATAAATGCATTTTTCAATATATAATGTTTTGGGCTATCACTTCTATATTTTCTACAAATGAAACTGAGATCTTTAATGTAATTATCTTATTTTCTCATAATATTCGAGAGGCAATTTGAAAGAGTCAAGCGTGATATAGCTCATGTTCATAAAGAAAGAGGAAAGATGTCGAACCACCACTCAAACCTGACATGGTAGCAGTGGCTAAGTTTGATGGATCTTGCCTAGCTCAGGTGCTTCTCCATACGCTGATATGCTAGTACATAAGCGCCCCACAAAAGCGGCATGTTTTCCTTGTAGACTCTATATTTTTTTTAAGTTGTAGTAGAAACATTGACTCATGAAGGCAGGGATATGAATATGCTTTTAGATTTTGTATAACTATGTTGCCATGATTTTCAATCATGGATTAAATTTAGAATTTTTTTGCAGATTTGCAAAGTTACATTGATTTAATTAGTTGTTATATTTTGAGAAAGACAATGCTTTTAATAACCAGGCTTCATTAAAAACATCAAATTTTTAATAGTAAAACAATGGTTTCGAAAACAAAACCTTGGTGCAAAATTAACTCATACACCACCACCACCAAACCATTGCCTATAAAAATTTTAATATAATGTATCAAAGGTTTTCATACAAAACGTTGGGACAAGTAAATAGTTGTATGTATCACATCATGCAATATATTAAAATACAAAACTGTTGTGTGTAGAAATTTATAGCAAGAGTTCTATGAGCTCATTTTCATTTTTGTTGTCTATCTGGGTACACAACAAAGTTTATACAACAATAAGTGTTCTAGGATTGTTTTTAATGTTTTACTCTCACACAATGGTTTTGTGAGTTTGTGAGAACCCTTGAGTAATGTCGCTTGTTACGACAAAAGCAAGCAAAAAACATTTTGTGGATATAATACGACGGGCTTAATCCACAATCATTGTGTGTACAATCTCACACAACATCTTATACCCGTTGTATGATCCAACTAACATACGGCAGCTCAATAGTCAACCGAAAAATAGAGTATCAGACAACGGATATAAACCGTTGTTAAAGCCTGTTTTCCTTGTAGTGAATTTATAATCTAATTGCTTTTTAATAGATCTTTTCATAGTGTAAAGACTGAACCAATTGATCAACATCACATTTGAAGAGCCAGGGCCTTAAAGAGTACCAGTTCTCTTATGATTGACGCTTGAAGACACAAAATGTGCTGGTGTATGCATATTCAACAATTATGCGCTGCACAAGCACATGTACATACACCCATCTGATTTCTTGTAAAATTTGGAGTGAACTTATAACCTAATTTACCGGCAGAGACAAAGAATTTGAATTCGCTGGCTAACTTACCTGTTTATATTATGAAACCTAGGATCTTTCTGCAATTCATTCTTGAAACCATGCCAAATTGTTGAACTTTAGGCTGACCAAAGTTTTCATCATGTTTTGGGTGAGTATTTTAAGTCATTTTCTAGATAGGTAACTGGGATTAATTATTCAGATGCTCTACCTATATAAATTACTTATTACGACAGTATAGTTTGTCTGTTTCATCATTAATTCTTAACGGACATTTAGTTTAAATAAAACTAAATATATCTCGTAGAGATACCCTTTTGTAAATTAGACCAGATAGGATCCATCCGGGCCTGACAAAAATAAAATCGGCCCGGTTTCTGGTCCTCATTTTTAAAAAAAAATGTTCGAATCCTGAATAATCTAGATTGGACCAAATTATTTCAATAATATTATCTTTTTTTATATTATTTTACATCTTATATTATATATTTATACGTATCCAACTTGAAATATTATGTTCAATATTATAAAAGAAATGATTAAATGCTACATTATGATAAACCTAAATTGTTTGATACTTGTACATTTAATAAATACTATTATTTTATAAATAATAACATATTTACTTTTTTTGTCAGGAAAATATATACTTCTTAATAATCCTATTAGGCATTAGCTTAAAAAACTTTTTAAATAATTTTGTGTTACAAATTTTAGTGAAAAACAAAATTTAAACAATAAAATTCAAAATTTTAAACAATCTGTTTAGGGTACAGTCCGATCCCAAAATCGAAGATGATAATAGATTTTGTCATTGGACCTTGATGCATAATTTTATGAAATCCAATTTTTCGGTTAGGTCCGGTTGTGTACCTTGGTGGAGCCTTTAAATATCTTATTAGTAACGGAGTCTCCGGCAATGAAGAAAGTAAAGATTATTGGAGACCATCATGACAAAACCTAGCAATTTGCCTGATGAACTAATACATAAAAATCTTCTCATTTTTATAAGCAGAAGTAGGTGTTCAAACAGTGTTCTCTCCGTTCAATGGAAGCTTATCTGGACTACTCGTAGAGTCTTACGTGTCTCAGTTTTGGTTGGTATCAAATATCTATGAGAAAATACACGTACAAGTTTGTCTCCAATGTTTTTACTTGAAGAAACCATGAATGCTTTTTTCTAGAATTCTATAATATGTACGTTTTCACCACAGTATTTCTTGTACATTTTCTTGAATAGGTAGGCAATCTAGAACAATGTACCATACTTTGAACTTATTGTAGAAAATATTAAACCATATAAGTTATCAATTTATTTAACAAGGTCGATTATTTTAATATCGTATCCACAAGTAATGCAGTTGAATATCAGAACCAGCCTCTCTCTGTTAATGGGAACATAAGAACATTGCAGGGCAATATTTTCGGAAGGTAGATTTTTCATTATCTGTATATGAAGTGATCTTGCTCCTCCCGTAAAATCAGATACTTCATATATTAATATGGGAGAAGTAGGCATGTTATTAATTTCTTTTGGTGCATTCTGAAATGCACATCTAAATTAAATTTCATATGGAGGATTGATGTTTTGTGTGTTTCTGATTCTTGCATGTTTATTGTGTAGGTACTTTATGCAATATCAGTTCTTATTGGGGTTGCTTCTCCATTTACTAAATTTAATAGTGTGAAGCTAACACAGGAACACAAAGAATCAGGTAAATCTAGTGCCTTTGGAACTACTTACTTGAACGCGCAGGGGTGGCCCTGAAATTATTGGGCCTTTGGAAAAATCATTTTTTGGGGCCCTAAATTATGTATACACAGAATATTTTATATTCATATAAAAAAAGGAATATGAGAAGCCACGATTGTCAAGAAATCTTCACAGGTAATTTTTCGAGTACATTATTCTTTTCAAAATTTATTTTCTGTTTGGTAGATGTGAATGGAATGGAATGGGTGAAATTAGAGGAAATTAACAGCAATTGAAGGGAAGATTTAGAAAAAATGAGTTGGTACAAACTTGATATGATAAGAATTGTGAAAAAATTGGATGTAGTAAGGAATGTAGCGTTTTATCTCATACTTAAGTAGAAACAAAGATCAGGTGAACACATGGAAATGCGAATTGATGTGACACGGATAATTAAGTTGTGTATCATACAACTTTTTTTTATGTGATACTTATTTGCTAAATGCTTATTTTGTTTAACCGGTCATTTTTTGCCTCAATTAAAATATGTAATTTTGTGAGATTATTATAAAATAGGGCTAATATATAAGGTTGCGAGTTGGGACATAGTCAAAAAGTACTTGGGCCTTCAAAATAGGGGAAACTTGAGTGAGCGATAATTAGGGTTAGAAATTTGAAACAGAGGTGGATTTGATTACTTAAGTGGGTTCCCGACGATGAAAAAAGTTAGGATTCTTGGAAGCGAACAAGACAAAATCAGCAGGTTACCAGATGAACTAATTCACGAAATCCTGTCACTTGTCGAAAGAAGCAGTTCAAACCGGCATTCTCTCGCAACGATGGAGGTATGTAGATCACTCCCTTTTCTCAGTTTTAATTGGTTTGGCAACGGCAATAATCATAATTTTGTTCGCCATTTTTTGTCTAACCGAAACCATCAATCCCATATCTAGAAGTTGAAGTTATATATATTGAGAAATAAACCTCCTATGCGTTTAGTTGAAAAGTTTCATCTCGCAGAATATTCAATGCTTACATTTATATCTCTTATGTGGTCATAATCCTTATAAGTTACCCACCTTCAGCTCTAAATCGTTCAAGAAATTAGTATTAGCAGTACAACTTGAAGTATGTGCATCGGAATCAGATATTTGAGTTTTACCTACCTTAAAAACTCTCCACCGAAAGTCCTACGGTTTTTAATGCCCAGAAGTTATCTTCTTTCTGTTTAGCATGCGTACCTGGATTGTAAACTCAGAGTATTTATGGTTGGGATTTATTAATCTCTCCATTTTCTTTTAGTTTTTCAAATTTAACAACTCTTCATTTATATGACTGTAAACTGCCCAAAATAAATTGGGATTTCCCAGCTCTGTTAAGTCTATATCTCCGTGACGTAATACTTCTTAATAATATGAGTGACATGACCCCACACTTCTCAATCTACAAAATCTCACATTAGAGTTTTTAAGATCATATCATTTCTTTTCCTCGGTTGGTGAACTTGAAAATTTCAACCTACTGTTATATTCCCCATAGTATTGCGGTTTTGGCACCAAAGCTTTCCAATTTCAGTTATATTGGTATCTTTTCCATTACCCTTGGAATTCCTGATAGAAGAATGTACGTATAAAGTTACTGCATTGTTTTGAAATCTTGTATAAAGATAGCAAAAAATTTATCCGCAGTTTACAAGTATGCTTCTAGGACTTTTTAATGCCAAGGTTCATACGTTTGACTCGGAGAGCATTCAGCTAAAATTTCTATCTAATTAAAATTTGATAATAGTTTCAGTTCTTTTGGTTTGCTTGTATGATTGATGATAGTATTGACACTTGATTGTGGAACTTGTGGACTTGGTAAATTTAGTTACTAAGCAAGGGTTTTAAATCTTTAGGTAAAACTAGTTATTCATATGTGTCAAGCTCAGACCTTTCAATGCACATTTAATCTGATCTACCATAGTTCGCTATTCCTTCAAATTGATATACAGAAGCCTTTTTTAATCTTCAAAAATGACGACTTTAAAGTTACTATTTCTGTTAATATGCCTCTTGCATTTTTAAGCATCACTTGCAGTTTTCACTTTTGGTGTTTAGCTTTGGTATTCCAATTAAAGTCAACTACTAGAACTTGACTGATTTGGTGGCTCGCCTAGAACCACCCTTGTCACAACATAGCCTCTCCTAGAACCACCATTGTCACAACATAGCCTCTAGTATTCTCTTGTGCTTCTCCATAACTCAATGCAACATAGCCTCTAGTATCCTCTATTTTTAATGTGTATATCTCTTCCACATTATGGTTTTTAGTTGGCGAAGCGGGCATACAGTGTGGGAACTACTGGTATTTATTGTTAATTTCTCGAAAGGATTTGTTGTTTAACAGAATCGTATTAAGTTAGATGTAGTCAGGTGGGCCACGTGTCAAATCCCCATACCATCTCAGGTGAAAAGAGTTAAAAACAACAAATGTGTTGTTTCAATTGAATCTATAATTTTGATATGTATTGTCATTATCAAATACAATTGTCTATTCTCCTCCAAATAAAGATAAAACTTTGCATACGTCTTTCTCACTATAAAATATAATCTCCACTAGGTCTTAGGGCATGGGTATTTGAACAAACGATGGTGTTTTTATTTCCTACGTAATTTATTACACACAGGCGAACTTTTCACCTCCTGTAATGAGACAATCACTCAATCCATGCACCAACCCCTTCGTTGGCCGCCTATGCATGTCATCTATCATGTTTGCGAGTGGGATATACTATTTAAAAACATCAATTTTTGCTGTAGAAATGTCATTCCTTTTACTCAATTAATTGTAAAGAGCATCCAATGAGATGAAATAGTTTCAGCTTTTACTTAAACCCTTAGTTTTGCTCTTTTTTCTAAAGTTTCTGGTATCAGCCTGTGTTGTGTCTTAATGGATCTGAAAACTCTGGAGTACAGAGTGCATGATGGAATGGTATCTCTGGAGGTCAAACCAATCCCATTGCAATATATGCATCACTGCCACTTTGGATCAGTAGTCTCTTTTTATTATTACTACTGTAGTTTCTGCCCCTTTTACCTCTCTGTCAAGTACCAACTCATTCACATGATGCTCTCTCTTCATCTCCTGTGTGGAAAACCGAGAGTTAGCTATTTCAGGCCCCCTTTATATAGCCAACTCATCTTTTTATCCGGTGGTTTCTTTACTGCTACTAACTAATTCGACCACATTTGTACCCTTACACACATCTGTTTCGCTCTATTTTTGTCTAAGTATGATCTCAATCACAATTTTTACAGCTTTATAGCTTGCTCCTTTTTGTCGAGTCTTCCCTCCACGGGGATGTGAAGAATCAAAATAGCTAATTTTCCATTGTTGCTTCAGAAAGTGCAAAATGAATTCTAGCATTTTCATATTTCACAACTGCAAAAGGTGAAAGGGCATCAAGAGCCCTTTCTTGCACGTCCTCCCTTGAGCTTCGTGTAAAACTAAGCAACAATGTCACACCTTGGATGAACCAATAATTATTCAACCCCGTAGGATCCTTACAGCACACCGCAAAAGAGAATATGTGAGGCTCCATTCCAACCAAATCATAATCTCATTTGGGCCCTGCTCTTTAATTTCTGAATTCCTCCCGTTTGTGAATACATTCCAATCTTCCATTGTTGTTTCAGCAAAAACAGAACATACCCTTTTAAGTATACTGGTGGAAAGAGTAAGTAACCATTTACCTTTAATGTTCTCGAGGTCAACAAAATTAGGATCGTTGTCAATAGTTGGGCCATTTAATGCACATAAGATCAATAAGTTCTTCGAGGTTGAAAGAAATCTAGACAAAGCATGAGGATGATATCAGTTCATGAAACATCTAAACATTTCAAATGTGACAGCATACTCAAGTACTATAATGTTTCACAAATTGATATCATCCCTTATGCTATGTCTAGATTGCTTTCAACCCCGGAGAACTTACTGATTTTATGCACATTGAATTTCCCAGTTATTGATAATGATCCAAGTTTGTTGTCCTCAAGAATTTTAAAGATAAAGTGCTAGTTACTCTTTCCACCAAAATATTTAAAGGGTTATATTTTCTTTTTTTTGAAACAACAATGGAAGAGATGAACGTTTTCACCAGCCGGTGGAATTCAAAATTTAAAGAGCAGGGCCTAAATGAGATTATGATTTGGTTGAAATGGATCCTCCCAGATTCTATTCCGCGGTTTGCCGTAAGGGATCCGACATATTTGAAAATTTATTGGTGCATCCAAGGTGTTGTATTGTTGCTTAGTTTTACACAAAGCTCACAAGAGGATGTGCAAGAAAGGGCTGTTGATGCCCTTTCAACTTTTACAGTTGTGAATTATAAAAATGCTAGTACTGATTCTGCATTCGCTGAAGAAGTTGCTTAGAAAAGCAGCAGATGTTACAGATATTTAGTTATAAGAACTTTTTGTATATTTCATTTTGCGTTGTTTGTGCGTTGTGATTATAAATGGAGTCGGATATTTAGAGAGCTGTTGATATCTAACATATTGCACGCATATCATATTAACAATTCTCATTATTAGTAAGGTCTCACGAGGTTTTCCGGTGAAAAAATTCCGACCTAATTTAGGATGGTTTCTTGTCAAAATTTCGATAGTTTATTGTCACTAAATTTTACAATGTATTTTCCGTTAACAGTTGTTGTTAGAATTATCAGCCAAATATTTTGTTGGCAAGGTGATGTTTTTTGATTACTTTGTAAGATGTTACTAGTTTGTTACTATTCCGTTACTAAACTTAGCTACATACACTAAATCGGTCAGTAAGGTACTAACCAACACTGTTTCCTTCGACAATCGAGTTCAGCGGGTATTCGGTTAGTAATCTCTTTTACCAAAGGATTTTCTTACCAACAGAATATGTCGTTGGCAATAATGAAATTTCTTGTAGAGCCAAAGAGATTTCTTCACAATGAGATGCAGTCGCTTCCTACATTATTTCTCCTTTCGATTTTCATTAAAAAGCTAAGTAAACATAAGGCCATAAAAAATGAAAAATTCTGATATCAGTCCAAAAAATTTATTTTCTTATCCAAGAAAAAGCGTATATTATCCGAATTCGAAAAAAGGAGAATATTATCCATATCCGAATACGGGTTATTCGAATCCGAAATTAAATACATATATAATATTTTAATTATATAAATATATACTTATATATATTGTAAATTTAATAAATTAGCTTATAGTGTGTGTATATGCATTGAATAATACTCTCATACAAATTTTAAATAATTGTACAAATACTTTATACATATACCAAAATATCAGTTGAATTTAACCGTAAAAATATATTCTAAAATCATTGTCAATACAGTAGGCCCATAAAAAAATTTAAAAAATTAGATATCCATCCAAAATACCCCCATTCGTATTTGAGAAAACATGAATATTATCTGTCTCTAAAATAAAGCAAATATTATCTTTATCTGAATCCGACAATCACGGATAGAGATATGGATATGTCGGATACCCATACGGATATAATTCAATCCGTATCGGTACTATCTGTTGACAACCCTAAGTTGACAGATGATTCAATGTCAACACATCTCAATGTTCAATATTCTTATATTTTATTTTCTAGCAGTGGAAAATCGGGTGTTCGGAAGCTCATGCTATCCTGCCAATTAAAACCAAATTTGTTATGACTGATATATTATTGGCGCGTTAACTTTTAAGACTTCAAATTTTATTCACACCCACTTGAGAATGGTTTCTAAAGCCAAACACAATGGAACAAACCCATTTATTCTATGTATATTAAAGGATCGGGTTTGAATAAAACCAAAACGAGAGATATTCAATTTTTAGAATTGGAAATTAAAAATGCGGTAAAAACGATAGTTGAATTTAATTTTGGTCAAAAAACCGCATTTTAAAAAAATGACAAAACAAATGCAACTTAATTATTTGAAAATTACGTAAAAATTAGGAGGTGGGGGTGACAAAAGTGGTTCCTAGTTTCAGAGTAATAGAGTTGCTCCCCAGATGCAGACATTTTGTTCAACCTGAAACGTAAAAAGTAATAATTAACTTATTATAAGCGAAATAATTGATTATCTTGTTTAATTGATTAATATTAAAATAATAAAAAGGAAATATATAACCCTTTGAGAGATAATGACCTAAATATCTGCGGTAGTAAAGGAGTCGAATCGAGTTAAACTCTTATGTATTAATTCGTTAAAAAAAATACCGAACCTGAAATCTAGCTGAAATTTTATCGAGTTAAAAAATTTTCTTGTGTATCGACTCATTATGAAAAAGTTTATTCGTGTACATATTTACGAACAACTCACAGACTAACATTAAACGAACAACTAATGGACATTGTTTACACACTTTTAATCGCAAACAACTTAGTTTATAAACTCGCTGTTAACGGAGGAATTTGGTTAACAAAAATTTGAGGTTCGCGGTCGGAATCAAGATCTGCTGCGGTGGTCGGTGATCGGAGAAATCACCGCAATGCGTTGATTTGTACTTAAGAAACGGCTAAGATTTCTAGGTTTTATGTTTGCCTTCTCAGAGCTCTCAAACACGTGCACTCACAATGTGCCTACGTACCTCCTTTTATAGAGGATCAAGCTAGACGTAGTTCTTGGGGAATAAGAAACTTAGATGGACTTGGCTTCTTATTTCGTGGCCCAATAGGAGTTGTCGAACCAACTTCCTATTATAACTCGAACACTAATTTGCATTAGGAGTGCCCGACGATGCGTCCTAGTCACAAAGGCTCAAGGCTCGTCATGACTTTGGGACTTTCCGGACGACAAAACTCCCCGGCCGAAGAATATCCATATCAGCTACCGCTACTTCCGTCGATCATAAATACAGGTATAGCCATGACTTACCACAAATACCAAATTAATAGTTTTTTTATAAACAGAAAATTAAATCAAACGTTCCTGAATTATAGACACTTTTCTGTAGGTCTTAAATTATAAAAATAAATTTTTAAATAATTTAACTTTTAATTTTTTCCAATCACAGTGCTTCCGTTAAAAATCAGATTGACTTCGTTAACTTTTCAATGATAGGCAAAACCCTGAACAACATTCTTGAAGTTTCCGATATCCAAATTTGAAAATGATTAATCAAAACACTCATTTTTCAATCCCCCGTCCATCTCACCATCAAAACTGAGTTTGATTTTATTTTTTTTAATTTTTGACGGAAATTAAGGTTGCTTCGATTAGTTTTTCGATAATTTTGACGATGTACATTGATAGGGTATTGAAAACCATGTGATCTAGTAACTCAAATTTTGAGTTTGAAAATCGAAATCACCTTCAAAATTGTCTTAGATTCTTCGGAAATTTAAAAATGTCCGACACTAACGGCGTCAATCTGATTATAAAAGGATTACAATGAAAAAAAATTAAAAGCTAAATTACTTATAAATTTATATTTATAATTTAGGTTTCTAGAAAAAATAAGTGTCATGGACGTTAGAATTAATTTACCCTTTTAGAAATAATAAGATATTTACTTCTTAATAAACATATTACCTTAACAAACAATTAAATTGAGAAAATTAATTTTAATGTCCCTAAATTATAGCCACTTTTTTTTTTAGGTTCCTAAACTATAAATATAAATTCATAAGTAATTAATTTTTTGAATTTTTCTAATCGCAATCATCCCGTTAAATTTTAAGTAACGTCGTTAATTTTTAATGATGTGTCATCTTATAAAAAAATTAAAATATATAATTAGTTGTGAAAAACATCCTTGAAATTTCGGAGAATTGAGGATACTTTGGAAGATGATTCTAGTGTCCAAAATCAGAACTTGAGTAACCTAATTACTCATTTTTAAATCCACTATCCATCTCCACCATCAAAATTCAGTTTGGGTCATTTTTAAATTTTGACTTGAATATTGGTTTTGATTCGAATAGTTTTTTTAGTGATTTTGATGATGTAGATTGATAGACCGTGCGATTGTGAGCATGTTCATATGATTTTTGTGATTTCGAGTGTTCGAATTAGCCTCGTCGGAAAATTCATGTGTCATCGGTGTTTTTCGTTTCTCCAACATAATTTGATGCTATTTAGGATTATAAATTAGTGTAATAGACTCGTTTGATTTTGTTTATCACTATGTATGATGTTAGTTGAATTTTTGTTAACTTTGGTATGTCAAGTGCTTTCGCAAATTCTCTCAAAATTTTCCACAAAGATCCTTCGCAGACATTTTCCGCAAATATTCTCCTCCTTCCGAGCACATTCAGGGCGCCCCTACGCCCGAAAGTCTATTCCGGGTTCAAATTTCAAAAATTCTAAATTTTTCTTTCTTTTAATACATCTTGCTCCTTTTTTTCATTCTTAACTCCCATCTTCCAAAATACCCAATATAAAGCGCATAAACCCCTTTCCTCCAAAAATCTCAAGAATCTTGGATTAACTTGTTCTTGGCTCCACCTTTGTTTTAACTTCAACCCACTCATCCTCAATCTTCCAAGGTACTCTTTTCTGTCTCTCTTTTAAATTACTTTCATGTATGCTACTAGATAAAAGAAATTTGAGCTTCTTGAACTTCCATGTTTATGCCATGTTTTGTGTATATATGTATAGGTTGTATACATAGCTTATTGATTTTTGTAGATGCACCAATTTGAATTCTAATTGTGTTAGTAGATTGAATCTTAAAATTTAGGTCATAAAAATTCGTAGCCACATACAATGGGGCACGCTCGAGGCATGCCATGGGGGCTCTCGGGTCGCGACCCCCATTTCCCCATACGGGGCGCGCCGGGGATGCGTCATAGTCACGGCCTCCGCACTAGGCGGGTAATGCCCGAAGCCTTGAAGCTCCGAGGTTGGGGCCTTTGATTTTTTTTAAAAAGAAATAGGCTGCGCCCGAAGCTTTCAATGTCGCTGGGGTCGCCTCCTTCGTGGAGTGCATGGCGCGCACGAGGATTTGCAGCTTTCAGGTTGCGACCCTTCGCGTAATACGGGGGGTGCCCGAGGCACCTTGGAACTTCTAGTTTACGTCTTTCTTCCTTTTCATTGTGGCATGTCTTAGCTACTCCAAAATATACTTTTATTCATAATCAAATGTTCTGTCCAGTTTACGTGTACCTGAATTAAGACTGGAGATGACTATTACACTGTTTTAACTTTCAATATACCCATAATTTATGATATTGGGATGATAAGTTCATAAAGTCTCAATCTTACCCAGTTTAGTGCGAGGGGACGGTGTGTTTATAGAAATATTTGTGTTTGGAATTTAGAAGTGTCCCCGGAATTCAATACATTAGATGAATCTGCATCAAATCTCCTACTTGCATGTATAGCTAAACATTTAACTATGCGTATCTACTGCAAACTATATACACGACACATATAGTAGGCAGTAGGTAGCTTAGCTAAGGCATGCATGCAACTGTTACATCAAAAAGTACACAATGACGGCCTACCTAAAATAGCCTATATAGCTACTCAGTTTGCGAATTGGGGAACTGAGTTCAGTGTCAGAGATGACCTCCTTTTTGTATGGAGAAAGCAACTCACTCTTTTCTTACCCCCTAGTAAATTCATAAACAAGTTCAGTTTTATGGTACTCTTGTTACTGTTGATTTCACGGTCTTTGCACTGTTTGACTTGATGCCTAGTATCCACATTTCTATTTTATCTACACTTTGCAGATGATAGATCATGTATATCATGAGTTCCTCCTTTTAAGAAAATAGAAATTGATTTTAATATTTATCGTAACCGATCAATAAAATCGTACGAAAATCGTATGAATTTTGAATGGGTTTTGGTAAATTAATAATATATATCCGTTCCCTGGCATATTATATGTCATGTTTTGACTAATTTTTAGTTAATTATATTTTGACCACAAATTACACTTAATATATTATTCAATAAATTTTAAAATATACTTAATTATTTAAACATAATACATAAATTTATTGACGCGTCCTAACATTTTTCCTTGTTCTTATCGTAGCTGGATGATGATTCGCCTACGTATTTCCATCCGTTCACGGATTTTAACCGCATGATGGGGCCTTTCACCACTTCACTTTGGTCACCAACTCCTTTTTTAGCTTCATCCTTGTTTCATTGCGCCGGGACTTTGGTAGACGGGATTCGACGAGGAGAGATTTCTTTGGCTATTGAGCATCAGGCGTCTATTTCCACTATGCCAAAGATGGCCTATCGCAATGGTTTAATAATGCGTGTTACAAAATTTTTTACGTAGAAGAATTATGCCTGAATCTGAAGCAACGCCAGTTGTTCCGAGTAGCGAGTTGTTGGAATGTCCTAAAAAGGATAAGCACGGGCTCTTAAATGTTGTGTCTCGTGTTGGCGACCTTGTTTGCACTATCAAGTATGTGGTTTATTATTTAATTGGAAGAAAGTATGTCAAATATGTGCTAGTTGTGATGAATTTATTACTAAATGGTGTTTTATTTGATGTTTACAGGTTTTATACTGAAGGTTTTTTTTTATCGTAGGTAACCCGCAGCCGCTACCCAAGGTTTTGGGATGAAGCTTTTGAGGAAGAGGGATATTCCGGAAGAGAAGAACGCAAATGCCTTTCTCGAGTTTGGTCCTGAGGAATCTCATTTTGTTGTGGAGCTAACTTACAATATGTTTAAACCCTATTATGTTACATGCCCTATTATGTTACATGGACTTTAACAATTCCGGGTATTTTTTTTTGTTACTTAGATGTGATAATTTCGGGTATTTTGTTCGTATTGTTAATTAGCTATGATGATAAATGATACTCTGTATAAGTGACTAGGTAGATTTAACTCCCCCCCACCCCCCAAGAAATACATGTACCTTACGGTCATCTAATGTAATTGATAAAATGTAAGATGTTAGTAGCTTGCGAGTGTCTTTTTTAGGGCAAATTGGTTAATGTATTGTTTAATTTAAATTACGGCGTTTGGTTGTTTGTTCAGTGTTAAAAGATTGTGATTTGTACATAATTAAAATTTACAAAATTAAAATGTACAACCAAGTTATTTTATGTGTTCATGCATTCTGCAGTCCTGTCTATTTTCTTTTGAAGTAATCACCATTATTGAGAATGTACAAAGTAAACTAAAAGATCTATTAAGTTTGAAAGGTAATCACTGCTACTTAATGTAATTTTCTTATATTGCTCCCTCCTTAACCTGGAAAGGTGTCTTCTGCTGCTAGTTTCTAGAATGATAGTGTTCTGATATATACAATTGGTGATGTGGAGCAGAGTCTCGTTAAGAGTGATGTATGGTTGCCCAATTGTGTACCCTGCTGTATGAACTAGGTTGTTTATAAATATAAATCAAGTTTTAAATTTTAGATTGATTGTGATGATTTGTATAGGTTGGAAACGAAGTCTTTTTCATGATCAAATGGAGTACCCCATTGAAAAAACTTATGAGTGCTTATTGTGACCGTCAATAAGTTGACATAAATTCAATTGCCTTAAGTTGACATAAATTCAATTGCCTTTCTCTTTGATGGTTGTCCTCTCCGAGGAAAGCAGAGTCCCGATGACGTAACCCTTGGTTTCACTCTGTCTCTTACATGTTTACTTGGTCTCCGTCTTAACTCTGTGTACACCCCCTTTTTCTACTGCTAATATCTATTATGTGTTGTGTTTTCTCCGTTCGAAATGGAAAATGGAGACGAAATCGATGCTATGTTGCACCAGACTGGTGGAACACCTTTTTGATTATTACTCTATTGGTTTGCCTTTGAGTTTCAAGTTAGCAGACTTCATGTTAGTTTGTGCAAGGCTATTGTAAAGTGTGATCATTTTCTAACCAAATTAGAGGAGGTTGATATTTTAACATTTTCTCGCTTTTCAGATGTTTGTTGAGGAAGTGATGGAGTTAGCTGAGTTGGATGTGCTGAGAAATGCATGACGTATTCATAATTTTCAAGAAATGAAGCACAGGTTTATCAGCTGGTATTCCTAATACTTAAAACCCCTACAAACCATGTAAATTTAAAGTCGCACACGTACAAAATTTGGCAAAATGATAGGTAACAAGTTGTTTGTGAGCAAAGATATGTGTACGCAGCGGAGAAGCGGCGCTATAATCACCTCATTGGTTCTTATGCCCAACTTTTCTTTGTTTGCTCAATTAGATGCTTTTGTCCTATATATCTTGTTTAATAGTTTTCTTAATATTGCATATAAAACTATTGTGTAATTTCTTTGTCTAAAGAGTATAATGGAAAGAGTTATGTTACTTAAATTTGCAAGTTTTGCATTAGTTGCTGGTACACAGGATAGTTGACTTAGAGAACTTTTGAGGATGCCTTTTTGTGTTGAATTATGTGGATTTTTAAATTCTTCTGCAGTTTGAAAGGAAGGTAAAGAAAGCAACTATAACCCCAACTGTCATTCCTGACCCAGATTACCGGAAACCAGTTGTTTTACTTGGTCTGTGTTAAATGTATTGGATTTTTTACCAGTTATATGGCAAAATAAGAGTTCACGTGATTCTTTTTACTTCATAATATGATAGCAAATGATGGATAGAGCTAGGAAGTTGTTCTTAATTCTTAATTGTACTTTCAGCATAAATATATGGCAAACTTAAGTCTACTAAAGTTCAGACTGACATTCAATATCTCTTTATATTGGTTAATCCAAAAGTTATAGTTTTCATAATAATTTGCTTGATGTTGAAACCTTTTGCAGTCCAGAGTTCAGTGTGTTCGGTTGGATGGATCTATGACTACGAAGGCAAGAGATGCTACCATCACAAGATTTATCGAAGATCCAGATTGTGAGCTTGGAAGCAGGCGGGGTTGCACTTAATCTTACAGTGGCATCACTAATTTTTACCTATCTTCTTTTGCGTACTCCAAGTGTCATCGTACTAGATTTCAGATGTTTATTTATCATACTCTAGACTATAGACTATGTACTTATTTTTTGGATTATGTGGAATTGATGGTGAAATGTGTGAAAACCGAGGGGTCTGTGAAAACCTATTTGAAGTTTGGTGGTTAAAATTGTTTATTTGTTGACTTGTTTGAAAAACAGGTTTATGGCATGTTCAATTTACAAACAAATCTTGTCAATTTTTTTTAGAAATATGTTACATTACATATTTCAATGTTACAAACAAACTAGTATAATATAATACAAATCATTATAAGACTATTGAAGTAGAGGAAAAAATGTTACAATGATTTCGTGGCCCACGGGTAGGCGGAGCCCATTTTTTTGGCAAATTCTAAATGCAAAAGTAACATACATAGTGTGATGCTATAGACATAGTTTGATGTTACCTTTGACTGCTATTGTAACAAAAATGTCAATGTTACACCAGGGCAAAATGGATGTTACCTTAGGGGCCAAAGGTTACTTGAAAAAAAACAACTTAATTTTTATGTTACCTTAGGTCTTTTGGATGACTATGGTAACATTTCTTTGGCCTGTTGTAAATTTTTTTCATGTTGCTATAGACCATTTATGGCATAGTATTCCGATATTTTTTCTGGACAGCATGCTCTGAGTCTTTCAATCTTGGAAGATTGGTCTGAAGATGAAATTCAGATTTAGAGGCAAATAGTAAAAGGAAAGGCAACACCGTGGTTTCTGATGAGGAGAGTAAGTCTCATGTGTTTAGAGATGAGGTGGAATTCTTATTTAAATCACTACCGAGTTCGTTGTCAGTCCTCATAAGACTTATATATCTTATAATCTTCATCGGGAGGTAAAGGAGTGTGAACTGGACTTGGATTGGAGGAGTGATTGAGAGAAGAAGCTTACTCCGAAGCTGCTGGATTATCTTCGAAAAATTCATGATAGATGGGCTTGTGTTTGTATGGCATCCACCTGACGTAGATTTTGAGTATAGGAAGAGAGGTGATGTGGAGAGTACGACGAGCATTCCTCCTCCTTCTGGTATGTTTGGGTGCCCCCTATCCTAGGTAACATTCGGGGGGCGCCCTAAGCTGTAGTGGTAGTAGTTTTCAATTTTTGGCTTAGAATATTTTTCATATCTTGGATATCAATTCTTGCATGCACTCCTTTACTTGCACATGTATCTTTGTAATTTCTCTCATTACGTCTTATATGCACGTGTTCTTGTCTCTCTGCATCTTCCTCTATGCCATGCTTCATCTATGTGCATCTTACTAAGCTATTTTATGTTTAACTTTTAGGTATCGCTCCTAAGATACCGAGATATTTCAGACCTGACTTGACTTCTGAGAGAATAGTTCCTATAGTTCTTGAAGGGAACGTTACTGAGCCTCCTTCAAGGCACGGGGCGCGCTCTAGTCCACCTCCCATGAAGATCATTCATGCGCTTCCAGTCTCTTTGCCGAAGCGTGTCAAAGCGGTCCGAGAGTTGGTACTTCGAAGAAGGTGAAGGATTCTTCTTCTCTTTCCCAATTTTTAAGAAAAATTGTTCGGATGCTGAATAATCTAGATTGGACCAAATTATTTCAATAATGTTATCGTTTTTCATATTTTACATCATATATTATATATTTATACGTATCCAACTTGAAATAATTGAGTAAATGCTACATTATGATAAACCTAAATGTTGATACTGTACATTTAATAAACACTATACTTTATAAATAATAATCTATTTACTTTTTTATTGTAAGGAATATATTTACAATAATAATCTTAAATAATAATCTATTTCTTAATAAGCCTATTAGGCATTAGCTTAAAAAATATTTTAAATAATTTTGTGTTAAATTTTTTATGAAAACAAATTTGAACTATAAATTCAAAATTTTAAACAATCTGTTTAAGGTTCAGTCTGATCCCAAAATCAAACATGATAATAGATTATATCATTGGACCTCGTGCATAATTTTATGAAATCCAATTTTCCGATCAGGCCCGGTTCTATACCTTCATAGAGCCTTTAGATATCTTATTAGTAATGGAGTCTCCGGCGATTAAGAAAGTAAAGATTATTGGAGACGATCATGACAAAACCTAGCAGTTTTCTAGATGAACTAAAACCTAAAAATCTTCTCATTTTTGCAAGCAGAAGTAGGTGTTCAGGACAGTGTTCTCTCCGTTCAATGGAAGCTTATCTGGACTACTTGTACAGTCTTATGTGTCTCAGTTTTGGTTGGTATCAAATACTAAGAAATAAAACACGTATAAGTCTGTCTCCAATGTTTTTACTTAAAGACACCATGAATCCTTTTTCTAGAATTCTATAATATGTACATTTTCAACATAGTATTTTCTATACATTTTCTTGAATAGGTAAGCAATCTAGCACAATGTACCATACTTTGAACTTAATGTTAGAATTTCCAACTCTCCCCCATCCTAATAAGTATTACAGCTAGCTGTATGCATCAAAAGTCTACATCCAGAAAACATATCTAGCAAGAAAAGAATAAACATTAATTTGGAATTGAAATTGTAAAGTCAAGGGCGAGGAAAATGGTAGGCAGCATGTGAATGTGATTCAAAGCCTTGTGGGTATTAAAAATAAGACCATCTGTATAAGATGAAGTAAAAGAGTGCCGGTTACTATACGTGCATGCATACACCTTCATATATATATATGCTTGAGACTTAACTATAGTCGTACAAGTTGTGTAATTAATCAAGTTGTCAGTAGTTGGCTGGATGAGTTGCTCTCGAGGTACACACTGCTCAGTATAAATAATGGTCATCCTTGGCTAGGTAGTAAAAGGCAAATATGGTGCAACCTAGCATTCCAAAATATGGCAAATATGGTGCAACCTAGCATTCCAAAATTGACCATTCCAATGCTACGTTCGTGAAAAATGGCAAATATGGTGCAACCTAGCATTCCAAAATTGACGTACATAATTTACGAGAATTGGAGTATCCAAATGAATTGGAGTATCTGAAATGAAGGTTACTGAGTTGCCTTTATCACAAAGCTCGCTGATACTGAACAAGTTGTGTTGAGACCATCCACTAAGGCAACTTCCTCAATGATGACATTGTCCTTTGAAATCAAGCCGTATCCCATAGTATAACCATTGCTGTCATCTCCAAAAGTAATACTTGGGCCAGCTCTCTCCTTAAACTCTGTGAGCAGGGTAGAATCACCAGTCATGTGTCTTGAACAACCACTATCCAAGTACCAAAGATTCTTTCTGTTTCCCTGCACACATCAAAATCAAATCAAGTTGATTTTGGTACCCAAGTTTCCCTGGGTCCTGCCTTGTTAGCTTTCTTTTCTGTTTCTTAGGCTTTATCTCATTGACTTGGGGATATCAGATTCATCCTTGGTCATTTGAGTTGGGCCTTTGAAACTATTCATTGCAACAGAATTTTCATGCATATTATAATCAACAGGGAATGGCATGCTATTAGTGAACATGTTATTCCAGTAAGGCATGCTAAATGACATTTGTGGCATACTAAATGCAGCATAATAAGGATTAGGTGCAAATGGCATATTAAAAAACTGTGCACTCATATTATGTGTAGACATAGCATTCATAGGCATGTGAGTCATGGCATTCATGTTGGGAAAGTGAGGTGGCACAGACATGGGAGTAAGCATGGCAGATTTGCAATTAACAGACAAGTGATTTACACTACCACACTTTACACAGATTTTTCTAGGAGCATATTTATTGGGTGTGTAGTTATTGTGTTTGTTAATCCCTACTTTACCATTTCTATAATTTTTCTTTTTAGCCTCTATTTTCACCTCAATCTTTTCAAGTCTGTCACTTAACTGTTTGACAGTCATCTGACCAACATTAGCCATTTTCCCTTTCTTAACTTGACTCGATTCACCTGAAACAAAGTTCTTGGAAATAGATCCTTTTCATTCAACTTAACAAGTTTGGTTTTACTGATAGGCTTGCTTACAGTCGGTGGATGAGGATTTCATCAGTAGACGGATAATCCTTTTGTTATCCGACGGATGACCCTCATCATCCGTCGAGTCTACATCTTTTAGCACTCCATCCACCAAATTTGGTTCTAGTTTCTCCTTGTTCTTTTCTAGGGCTGCATCACAGAAGGACTCAATTCCTTGAACTTTGGTGATTTGAGCATGGACATCTCTAGATGTTTTCCATGCCTTAATCACCTCCTGTTCACGCTCGAGTGCTTCTTCAAAATTTCTTTTTTCTTCAAGGACTGAGTTAATTCCTCCTTGGAAATCTTACACTCAATTCTTAATTTTCAAAATCATGAAACTGAGACTCTAGCACTTTATTTCTCTCATCAAAAATAAATTGTTTTCTTTGATTTTAGCATTTTCTTAGTAAGAGACTTAAGTGTAACACGCAAATGATATAACTTTGTAGACATGTAATTATAGCATCATTACACAGCTCAGATATAAATGTGCAAGGTTGTAGTAATTACCTGATTACTTGAAGA
>NW_027418003.1:0-56173 GCF_009905375.1 Apium graveolens
GATCCTGACATCATTAAAATTTTTTAATAATTTTTCATATGACTAAAATTGATATATCTTAACATCGTACGGTTGGATCGTCGAAAAAATCATTAAAAATTAATCTTGTAAATCGGGAACGAGTCTCGTTGTCGGGGGGGTACTTTTACCGGATTTTTCTAATCCTGACATGCAAGATGAATTTCAAATTTTTTAATAATTTTTTCATATGACTAAAATTGATATATCTTAACATCCGTACGGTTGGATCGTCGAAAAAATCATTTTAAAAATTAATCTTGTAAATCGGGAACGAGTCTCGTTGTCGGGAGGGGTACTTTTACCGGATTTTTCTAATCCTGACATGCAAGATGAATTTCAAATTTTTAATAATTTTTTCATATGACTAAAATTGATATATCTTAACATCCGTACGGTTGGATCGTCGAAAAATCATTTTAAAAATTAATCTTGTAAATCGGGAACGAGTCTCGTTGTCGGGAGGGGTACTTTTACCGGATTTTTCTAATCCTGACATGCAAGATGAATTTCAAATTTTTAATAATTTTTTCATATGACTAAAATTGATATATCTTAACATCCGTACGGTTGGATCGTCGAAAAATCATTTTAAAAATTAATCTTGTAAATCGGGAACGAGTCTCGTTGTCGGAGGGGTACTTTTACCGGATTTTTCTAATCCTGACATGCAAGATGAATTTCAAATTTTTTAATAATTTTTTCATATGACTAAAATTGATATATCTTAACATCCGTACGGTTGGATCGTCGAAAAATCATTTTAAAAATTAATCTTGTAAATCGGGAACGAGTCTCGTTGTCGGGAGGGGTACTTTTACCGGATTTTTCTAATCCTGACATGCAAGATGATTTCATTTTTTAATAATTTTTTCATATGACTAAAATTGATATATCTTAACATCCGTACGGTTGGATCGTCAAAAATCATTTTAAAAATTAATCTTGTAAATCGGGAACGAGTCTCGTTGTCGGGAGGGGTACTTTTACCGGATTTTTCTAATCCTGACATGCAAGATGAATTTCAAATTTTTTAATTTTTTCATATGACTAAAATTGATATATCTTAACATCGTACGGTTGGATCGTCGAAAAATCATTTTAAAAATTAATCTTGTAAATCGGGAACGAGTCTCGTTGTCGGGAGGGGTACTTTTACCGGATTTTTCTAATCCTGACATGCAAGATGAATTTCAAATTTTTTAATAATTTTTTCATATGACTAAAATTGATATATCTTAACATCCGTACGGTTGGATCGTCAAAAAATCATTTTAAAAATTAATCTTGTAAATCGGGAACGAGTCTCGTGTGTCGGGAGGGGTACTTTTACCGGATTTTTCTAATCCTGACATGCAAGATGAATTTCAAATTTTTTAATAATTTTTTCATATGACTAAAATTGATATATCTTAACATCCGTACGGTTGGATCGTCGAAAAAATCATTTTAAAAATTAATCTTGTAAATCGGGAACGAGTCTCGTTGTCGGGAGGGGTACTTTTACCGGATTTTTCTAATCCTGACATGCAAGATGAATTTCAAATTTTTTAATAATTTTTTCATATGACTAAAATTGATATATCTTAACATCCGTACGGTTGGATCGTCGAAAAAATCATTTTAAAAATTAATCTTGTAAATCGGGAACGAGTCTCGTTGTCGGGAGGGGTACTTTTACCGGATTTTTCTAATCCTGACATGCAAGATGAATTTCAAATTTTTTAATAATTTTTTCATATGACTAAAATTGATATATCTTAACATCCGTACGGTTGGATCGTCGAAAAAATCATTTTAAAAATTAATCTTGTAAATCGGGAACGAGTCTCGTTGTCGGAGGGGTACTTTTACCGGATTTTTCTAATCCTGACATGCAAGATGAATTTCAAATTTTTTAATAATTTTTTCATATGACTAAAATTGATATATCTTAACATCCGTACGGTTGGATCGTCGAAAAAATCATTTTAAAAATTAATCTTGTAAATCGGGAACGAGTCTCGTAGTTGGGAGGGGTACTTTACCGGATTTTTCTAATCTGACATGGAAGATGGATATCATCTTTGTTAATAGTTTTTATATGACTAAAATTGATATATGTTAAACATCCGTACGGTTGGATAATCGAAAAAATCATTTGTAAATTAATCTTGTAAATCGGGAACGAGTCTCGTTGTCGGGAGGTGTACTTTTACCGGATTTTTCTAATCCTGACATGCATTAAAATTTTTTAATAATTTTTTATTATGAATAAAATTGATATATCTTATCATCGGTACAGTTGGATCGTCGAAAAAATCAGTCTAAAAATTAATCTTGTAAATCGGGAACGAGTCTCGTTGTCGGGAGGGGTACTTTTACTGGATTTTCTAATCTTGACATGCAAGTTGAATTTCAAATTTTTTAATAATTTTTTCATATGACTAAAATTGATATATCTTAAATTCGTACGGTTGGATCATCGAAAAAATTATTTTAAAATTAATTTGGTAAATCGGGAACGAGTCTCGTTGTGGGGAGGGGTACTTTTTACCAGATTTTTCTAATCCTGACATGCAAGATGGATTTCAAATTTGTTAATAATTTTTTCATATGACTAAAATTGATATATCTTAACATCCGTATGGTTGGATAGTCGAAACAATCATTTTAAAAATTAATCTTGTAAATCGGGAACGAGTCTCGTTGTCGGGAGGGGTACTTTTACCGGATTTTTCTAATCCTTTACATGCAAGATGAATTTCAAATTTTTTAATAATTTTTTATATGACTAAAATTGATATATCTTAACATCCGTACGGTGGATCATTGAAAAAAATCATTTTAAAAATTAATCTTGTAAATCTGGGAACAATTCTCGTTGTACGGAGGAGTACTTTTTACCGGATTTTTCTAATCCTGACATGCAAGATGAATTTCAAATTTTTTAATAATTTTTTTCATATGATTAAAATTGATATATCTTAAAATCGTACAGTTGGATCGTCGAAAATATCATTTTAAAAATTAATCTTGTAAATCGGGAACGAGTCTCGTTGTCGGAGGGGTACTTTTACCGGATTTTTCTAATCCTGACATGCAAGATGAATTTCATTTTTAATAATTTTTTCATATGACTAAAATTGATATATCTTAACATCCGTACGGTTGGATATCGAAAAAATCATTTTAAAAATTAATCTTGTAAATCGGGAACGAGTCTCGTTGTCGGGAGGGGTACTTTTACCGGATTTTTCTAATCCTGACATGCAAGATGAATTTCAAATTTTTTAATAATTTTTTCATATGACTAAAATTGATATATCTTAACATCCGTACGGTTGGATCGAAAAAATCATTTTAAAAATTAATCTTGTAAATCGGGAACGAGTCTCGTTGTCGGGAGGGGTACTTTTACCGGATTTTTCTAATCCTGACATGCAAGATGAATTTCAAATTTTTTAATAATTTTTTCATATGACTAAAATTGATATATCTTAACATCCGTACGGTTGGATCATCCAAAAAATTATTTTAAAAATTAATCTGGTAAATCGGGAACTAGTCTCGTTGTGGGGAGGGGTACTTTACCTGATTTTTTCTAATCCTACCATGCAAGATGGATTTCAAATTTGGTAATAATTTTTTTATATGAATAAACTGATATATCTTAACATCCGTATGGTTGGATCGTCGAAACATTCATTTTAAAATTAATTTGTAAATCGGGAACGAGTCTCGTTGTCGGGAGGGGTACTTTTTACAGATTTTCTAATCATGACATGCAAGATGAATTCAAATTATTTAATAATTTTTTCATATTGACTAAAATTGATATATCTTAACATTCGTACGGTTGGAACGTCGAAAAAACTCATTTTAAAAATTAATCTTGTAAATCGGGGAACGAGTCTCGTAGTTGGGAGGGGTACTTTTACCGGATTTTTCTAATCCGACATGCAAGCATGGATATCATATTTGTAATAATTTTTTTATATGAATAAAATTGATATATCTTAACATTCGTACGGTTGGATAATCGCAAAATCAGTTTAAAAATTAATCTTGTAAATCGGAACGAGTCTCGTGTCGGGAGGGGTACTTTTACCCCGATTTTTCTAATCCTGACATGCAAGATGACTTTCAATTTTTTAATAATTTTTTAATATGATTAAAATTGATATATCTTAAAATCCGTACAGTTGGATCGTCAAAAAAACATTTTAAAAATTAATCTTGTAAATCGGGAACGAGTCTCGTAGTTGGGAGGGGTACTTTTACCGGATTTTTCTAATCCTGACATGGAAGATGGATATCATATTTGTTAATATTTTTTATATGACTAAAATTGATATATCTTAACATCCGTACGGTTGGATAATCGAAAAAATCATTTTTAAAATTAATCTTGTAAATCGGGAACGAGTCTCGTTGTCGGGAGGTGTACTTTTACCGGATTTTTCTAATCCTGACATGCATTAAAATTTTTTAATAATTTTTTATTACGAATAAAATTGATATATCTTATCATCGGTACAGTTGGATCGTCGAAAAAATCAGTCTAAAAATTAATCTTGTAAATCGGGAACGAGTCTCGTTGTCGGGAGGGGTACTTTTACTGGATTTTTCTAATCTTGACATGCAAGTTGAATTTCAAATTTTTTAATAATTTTTTCATATGACTAAAATTGATATATCTTAAATTCGTACGGTTGGATCATCGAAAAAATTATTTTAAAAATTAATTTGGTAAATCGGGAACGAGTCTCGTTGTGGGGAGGGGTACTTTTACCAGATTTTTCTAATCCTGACATGCAAGATGGATTTCAAATTTGTTAATAATTTTTTCATATGACTAAAATTGATATATCTTAACATCCGTATGGTTGGATCGTCGAAACAATCATTTTAAAAATTAATCTTGTAAATCGGGAACGAGTCTCGTTGTCGGGAGGGGTACTTTTACCGGATTTTTCTAATCCTTTCATGCAAGATGAATTTCAAATTTTTTAATAATTTTTTCATATGACTAAAATTGATATATCTTAACATCCGTACGGTTGGATCATTGAAAAAATCATTTTAAAAATTAATTTTGTAAATTGGGAACAATTCTCGTTGTACGGAGGAGTACTTTTACCGGATTTTTCTAATCCTGACATGCAAGATGAATTTCAAATTTTTTAATAATTTTTTCATATGATTAAAATTGATATATCTTAAAATCCGTACAGTTGGATCGTCGAAAATATCATTTTAAAAATTAATCTTGTAAATCGGGAACAAGTCTCGTAGTCGGGAGGGGTACTTTTACCGGATTTTTCTAATCCTGACATGCAAGATGGATATCATATTTGTTAATAATTTTTTTATATGAGTAAAATTGATATATCTTAACATTCGTACGGTTGGATAATCAAAAAAATCATTTTTAAAATTAATCTTGTAAATCGGGAACGAGTCTCGTTGTCGGGATGGGTACTTTTACCGGATTTTTCTAATCCTGACATGCAAGATGAATTTAAAATTTTTTAATAATTTTTTCATATGACTAAAATTGATATATCTTAAATCCGTACGGTTGGATCATCCAAAAAATTATTTTAAAAATTAATCTGGTAAATCGGGAACTAGTCTCGTTGTGGGGAGGGGTACTTTTACCTGATTTTTCTAATCCTAACATGCAAGATGGATTTCAAATTTGGTAATAATTTTTTTATATGAATAAAATTGATATATCTTAACATCCGTATGGTTGGATCGTCGAAACAATCATTTTAAAAATTAATCTTGTAAATCGGGAACGAGTCTCGTTGTCGGGAGGGGTACTTTTACCAGATTTTTCTAATCATGACATGCAAGATGAATTTCAAATTATTTAATAATTTTTTCATATGACTAAAATTGATATATCTTAACATTCGTACGGTTGGAACGTCGAAAAACTCATTTTAAAAATTAATCTTGTAAATCGGGAACGAGTCTCGTAGTTGGGAGGGGTACTTTTACCGGATTTTTCTAATCCTGACATGCAAGATGGATATCATATTTGTTAATAATTTTTTTATATGACTAAAATTGATATATCTTAACATTCGTACGGTTGGATAATCGCAAAAATCAGTTTAAAAATTAATCTTGTAAATCGGGAACGAGTCTCGTTGTCGGGAGGGGTACTTTTACCGGATTTTTCTAATCCTGACATGCAAGATGAATTTCAAATTTTTTAATAATTTTTTAATATGATTAAAATTGATATATCTTAAAATCCGTACAGTTGGATCGTCAAAAAAAACATTTTAAAAATTAATCTTGTAAATCGGGAACGAGTCTCGTAGTTGGGAGGGGTACTTTTACCGGATTTTTCTAATCCTGACATGGAAGATGGATATCATATTTGTTAATATTTTTTATATGACTAAAATTGATATATCTTAACATCCGTACGGTTGGATAATCGAAAAAATCATTTTTAAAATTAATCTTGTAAATCGGGAACGAGTCTCGTTGTCGGGAGGTGTACTTTTACCGGATTTTTCTAATCCTGACATGCAAGATGAATTTAAATTTTTTTAATAATTTTTTATTATGAATAAAATTGATATATCTTATCATCGGTACAGTTGGATCGTCGAAAAAATCAGTTTAAAAATTAATCTTGTAAATCGGGAACGAGTCTCGTTGTCGGGAGGGGTACTTTTACCAGATTTTTCTAATCTTGACATGCAAGTTGAATTTCAAATTTTTTAATAATTTTTTCATATGAATAAAATTGATATATCTTAAATCCGTACGGTTGGATCGTCGAAAAAATTATTTTAAAAATTAATTTGGTAAATCGGGAACGAGTCTCGTTGTGGGGAGGGGTACTTTTACCGGATTTTTCTAATCCTGACATGCAAGATGGATTTCAAATTTGTTAATAATTTTTTCATATGACTAAAATTGATATATCTTAAAATCCGTACAGTTAGATCGTCGAAAAAATCATTTTAAAAATTAATCTTGTAAATCGGGAACGAGTCTCGTAGTCGGGAGGGGTACTTTTACCGGATTTTTCTAATCCTGACATGCAAGATGGATATCATATTTGTTAATAATTTTTTTATACGAGTAAAATTGATATATCTTAACATTCGTACGGTTGGATAATCGAAAAAATCATTTTTAAAATTAATATTGTAAATCGGGAACGAGTCTCGTTGTCGGGAGGTGTACTTTTACCGGATTTTTCTAATCCTGACATGCAAGATGAATTTAAAATTTTTTAATCATTTTTTATAATGAATATAATTGATATATCTTAACATCGGTACAGTTGGATCGTCGAAAAAATCTGTTTAAAAATTAATCTTGTAAATCGGGAACGAGTCTCGTTGTCGAGAGGGGTAATTTTACCGGATTTTTCTAATCTTGACATGCAAGATTAATTTCAAATTTTTTAATAATTTTTTCATATGACTAAAATTGATATATCTTAAATCCGTACGGTTGGATCATCCAAAAAATTATTTTAAAAATTAATTTGGCAAATCGGGAACGAGTCTCGTTGTGGGGAGGGGTACTTTTAACAGATTTTTCTAATCCTGACATGCAAGATGGATTTCAAATTTGTTAATAATTTTTTCATATGACTAAAATTAATATATCTTAACATCCGTACGGTTGGATTGTCGAAAAAATCATTTTAAAAATTAATTTTGTAAATTGGGAAGAATTCTCGTTGTACGGAGGGGTACTTTTACCGGATTTTTCTAATCCTGACATGCAAGATGAATTTCAAATTTTTTAATAATTTTTTCATATGACTAAAATTGATATATCTTAAATCCGTACGGTTGGATCATCGAAAAAATTATTTTAAAAATTAATTTGGTAAATCGGGAACGAGTCTCGTTGTGGGGAGGGGTACTTTTACCGGATTTTTCTAATCCTCACATGCAAGATGGATTTCAAATTTGTTAATAATTTTTTCATATGACTAAAATTGATATATCTTAACATCCGTATGGTTGGATCGTCGAAACAATCATTTTAAAAATTAATCTTGTAAATCGGGAACGAGTCTCGTTGTCGGGAGGGGTATTTTTACCGGATTTTTCTAATCCTTTCATGCAAGATGAATTTCAAATTTTTTAATAATTTTTTCATATGACTAAAATTGATATATCTTAACATCCGTACGGTTGGATCATCGAAAAAATCATTTTAAAAATTAATTTTATAAATTGGGAACAATTCTTGTTGTACGGAGGGGTACTTTTACCGGATTTTTCTAATCCTGACATGCAAGATGAATTTCAAATTTTTTAATAATTTTTTCATAGTATTAAAATTGATATATCTTAAAATCCGTACAGTTGGATCATCGAAAAAATCTTTTTTAAAATTAATCTTGTAAATCGGGAACGAGTCTCGTAGTTGGGAGGGGTACTTTTACCGGATTTTTCTAATCCTGATATGGAAGATGGATATCATATTTGTTAATATTTTTTATATGACTAAAATTGATATATCTTAACATCCGTATGGTTGGATAATCGAAAAAATCATTTTTAAAATTAATCTTGTAAATCGGGAACGAGTCTCGTTCTCGGGAGGTGTACTTTTACCGGATTTTTCTAATCCTGACATGCAAGATGAATTTAAAATTTTTTAATAATTTTTTATTATGAATACAATTGATATATCTTATCATCGGTACAGTTGGATCGTCGAAAAAATCAGTTTAAAAATTAATCTTGTAAATCGGGAACGAGTCTCGTTGTCGGGAGGGGTACTTTTACCGGATTTTTCTAATCTTGACATGCAAGTTGAATTTCAAATTTTTTAATAATTTTTTCATATGAATAAAATTGATATATCTTAAATCCATACGGTTGGATCATCGAAAAAATTATTTTAAAAATTAATTTGGTAAATCGGGAACGAGTCTCGTTGTGGGGAGGGGTACTTTTACCGGATTTTTCTAATCCTGACATGCAAGATGGATTTCAAATTTGTTAATAATTTTTTCATATGACTAAAATTGATATATCTTAAAATCCGTACAGTTGGATCGTCGAAAAAATCATTTTAAAAATTAATCTTGTAAATCGGGAACGAGTCTCGTTGTCGGGAGGGGTACTTTTACCGGATTTTTCTAATCTTGACATGCAAGTTGAATTTCAAATTTTTTAATAATTTTTTCATATGACTAAAATTGATATATCTTAAATCCATACGGTTGGATCATCGAAAAAATTATTTTAAAAATTAATTTGGTAAATCGGGAACGAGTCTCGTTGTGGGGAGGGGTACTTTTATCGGATTTTTCTAATCCTGACATGCAAGATGGATTTCAAATTTGTTAATAATTTTTTCATATGACTAAAATTGATATATCTTAAAATCCGTACAGTTGGATCGTCGAAAAAATCATTTTAAAAATTAATCTTGTAAATCGGGAACGAGTCTCGTAGTCGGGAGGGGTACTTTTACCGGATTTTTCTAATCCTGACATGCAAGATGGATATCATATTTGTTAATAATTTTTTTATATGAGTAAAATTGATATATCTTAACATTCGTACGGTTGGATAATCGAAAAAATCATTGTTATTCCTAGAGGACTAACAATGAGATTTACAGAAGGGGGGTTGAATGTAAATCTCAAAACTTTTTCAGGTTTTGAGAAGTTTATTAAAGCAGTGTGTTCTAGATGAACAAGTGTATGAATTGCTTTGAGCTAATGCAGACAGATATATATCCAAACACAAAATGTAAAGAACACAACAAACTTTAAAAACTTTTCTGGTGGATTTGTTGTTCCACCAGAGATGGTATATTAGAAAATCTGTGTTCAACAATGTTGATCACAGCTGCATCCTAGTACAAACTAGATGAATTTTCTCTCAAGATATTTCTTAACAGCTCTGGAAAATCTCTCTCTAATTACTAGCTTCTTCTTGGTTTATATATTACCAAGTGTACAAGTGAAAAACAATATAAAATTACAATAGTAAAATAAGTTCTTCACTTGCTTCTTTTCCTGTTTACTCCAGTACTTTGTTGACTATTGCATCTTTGTACTAAAGAAGAACGGCTGCTTTTTCTGTTGATCCTGAAATTCGGCTACCACATCTCAGTTTTCTCTGTCAACCCATGTGCCTCTGTCTGTAGGTACAACTACCACTTATCAACGGCTAATTAGCAGAACATCCGTTGAAGCTTTCATCCGTTAATGACTTCATCCGTTGAAGGATGTTATCCGTTGAAGCTTTCATCCGTTGATGCATTTATCCGTTGATGCTCTCATCCGTTGAAGCTCTCATCCGTTGAAGGATGTTATCCGTTGAAGCTTTAGAGACATCCGTTGAAGCTTAGCTTCTCATCCGTTGAAGGTCTTTAAGTCATCCGTTGATACCACTTCATTTATACAAAATTACAAGGCATGAAATATTTACAATTGGCCTTCCTATCTGCATATCATCTAGTAGTCAACATGACTCATAGTTTCTCTCAACTTCTAAGAATTACATTTTAAATACAGAGACTGAAATATGCTACAATACTAGACTTATTTCTAAGTAAAGCTACACCATCAACGGATAGCAAAAGTGGTCTTATCCTTTGAGGCTACTGACACTAAATTTCTACTTAAGTGTTTTGTTAAACATATCATCAAACTAATGCACATATATTCCTAACAATCTCCCCCTATTTATGTCTATAAGAATTGTAGGCATAAATTCAGGGTTAACTTGATGATAACAAAACACTTAACAAATATTTGAATTGAAACTAAGTAGAAATATAAAAGTGCTGCAAAAGTGTATGTACTAGGAGGTAATTGAAGATTTACAGTATTTCCAAGGGTGCTCCTCTAGCCTGAGCAAATCATCATTTTCTTCTTTGTTCCCTGGTTTTCTTTCCTAGCCCTTTGTCATTTTCCTCAAATTGGAGTTGGAGTTGTTTGAAGAATTCAGCTTCATCTTCATCACTGATATCCAACTTAGATTGCATTTCCTTGAGAGTTTCATTGCTGGCAATCTTGAGTTGGTCTTCAAGTCTGAAAAATCTTCTGACTCCTTTGTCATCTCTAAATTCCATCAACCAATGAGGTGATTTGTGAATTTTAGTTCCCCTTTCTTGTATGAGTAAGGTTCTGGGCAAAGCATTTGGTTCCCTCCAAGTCTTCCTTATGTTGGCAATCTTGTTGAGAATTTCAGTCTTGGCTGTTCTGGTAAAGCCAGAATCCTTTTTGATGGCTGAAAAGACTCTGATCAAGGTAGAGTAGCCTTCATTTAGAATCCTGTAGAGAGGCCATGTTCTTTCCCCAGCTCCCTTATATCTGAAAACCAATCTCTCTGGTAGCTGTCTGTAGGCAGCTATTCCCCTTACTTCCTCCAGCTCATCCAGATAGAGATTAATGTCTGAAGCTTCTTTTATGTCACAGATGTGAACATAATCATCTTTAGAAATGGGTGGCTTAGGGTTAGGTTTTTGTTTTTGAGTGAATTTCTTAGAGGTTAGGGGAGGTGTAGATTTAGATTTTCTTTTCTGTTTCTTTGGTAGTGGTAGAGTGGTTAAAAAGGTAGGCAATGTGATGTTGTCCCAATCAATAGGTTCCTCTTTTGGAATGATTGGTTCACCATGGATATTTATAGAGGGATCAGCAACAAAAGGTTTAGGTATGGAAGGTAGTGGTTTAGATATAGATTTGGTATCTTCAGGGTTATCTTCACTCCTTCTGTGTGCCTTGGCCTTTCTTCTGTTTCCCTTCTGCCATTCCTCTCTTTCTTCCATATTTTCACCAAATATGCTCCCAAGAACCTCATCTAAGTTAGCAATCTTTTCTTCACCCCTGACTTCAATTCCTTTCATTTCTTCAACTTGGCTTGACTTTAGCTGTTTTTCAAGCTTTGCTTGTGCTCTTTTGTCAGCCTTGAGTTTTACAGCTTCTTTCTTCAACCTTCTGGTTTCTTCAATCTCGAAACCAAGTCCTGCAAAGTACCATAGGGCATGACTGAATCCAATTTTTCTGAAGTGAAGGATTTCAAGTCAGCAATATCTTTCCTGAGATCATCTAGACTCATATTTTGCTTTACTTTCTGCAACTTCATGAGATGCAGTGAGTCCAGGTGAGCTTGGAGGATAGCCTTGATATTTGCATTTGAAGTGTTCTGAATGGCCTGTTGAATAGTGATGATTTGTTTGACCAAGTGGACATTGAATTCACCTGTTCTATGCTCCTTAGTCAAGGCCCATTCAGGTAGATTAGGAATGGAATTAGGGTCTTCATCTCCCCCTATGTTCATGCTTCCATCAGAAGAAATAGAGTCATCATCATCAGAATTTACTCCAAATTCCTCAGATGGCTCACCAGCTGTAGAAGGCATCCTGTTAATAGCAGCTTTATCCCTTTGAAGAGATTCTGTTGAGTGCACTAAATGTAGTGTCCTTTCTGCCTCCTCATTGCCCTGAGCAGCCAACAGTTGATAGGCTGTCACAGGATGAGTAAAAGTGTCAGCATCCAAGGAAATGTTATCAATTACAGCTTTGTAATGTTGCTGAAATTGTCTTTCCTTTTCAGCATCATCCACAATCATTGACTCATGAGCAATGGCTGGTTCCACCCTTGTATCAACTGTACCTGCTTTTCTCTCTTTTTCTCTATGTTCTTGCATCAGGGGCTCCCCCTGGCTCACACATCTCACTCCCTCACCTTCACCTTCTAAGGTGGTACTCCACTCACTGACTTTTGCCATGCTGGAAGAAATAGCATGCATTTTTGTGCTCTCAATCTCTCCTTTTGCCTGGGAGCAACCCAGCCTCTCACTCAAATTTTCACTCCCTGCCCTCAATCCTAATAGTGATTGCACAGTATTCATGTCTTCTACACTTGGAATCATTTCAGTTATTTGTGTAGAGACTATCAACGGATGTGGAATATCCGTTGAAGTTGAAACTGTTGTTATCAACGGATAACTGCTGTTAAGCTTATCCGTTGAAGAGCAACCACTTGTCAACGGATGAGTGATATCCGTTGAAGAAGGAAAAGAAGATGAAATTGAAAGTGATATAACTGTTGAATCTGTATAGATTGATTTGATATGTGTTGATACAGATCCTTCAATTATATCTGAAAGAATTTGCGGGTGATCCAACAAATCATCTAAAAGATGATGATCACCTGTATTTGAGTGGGGCTCCTCCCTGAGTTGTAAAGAGGGAGAATCAGGAATTGATGGGAATAACATATCCACATCCAGAGATGGTGATGAAGTGTTTGGTGATTGATGTGTGATTATTGTGAGAGAATGGGGCTGTGACTCCACATTTATTGGAGTCACATCAAACTGAGTTTGAGAAGGCACAGAGACAGATGGATGTATCTGTGCAGTGTGTGCACCCTGTGTAGAAGATTGGGTTCTAGCCTTCTTTCTTCTAATAAAAGCTTTTGTAGGTGAGTGTTTGGCTTTAGTGTCCCTCCCTCTTTTGTTCTGTGTTCCTGGTTGGGAACTCTTTTCAATAGTAACATCCTTTTGGGAGGATGCTACTAGGGATGTGCTAGAAACCTTTTCAACCACCACAGCTTTTTGAGAAACTGGGGCTTGGCTAGCTTGGGAAGCACTCAACTCTCCTTCCTTATCCTGGGGGTTTCTTTGATGTTCACCCCTCCCCTCACCACTCACACCCTGTTCACTTCCCTCAGGGTTAATGGTTGTTGTTACAACTGTTGTCTTTTGAGAAACAACAGAGGTGGTTTTCTTTGTCTTGGATTTTGAAAGTTTAGATTTGGTGACCTTGGTAGAAATCTGTTGGGGCATTGACACAGATTTCATGGCCACACTAGAAGATAAAGAAATAGAGGGGTTGGAAGAAGTAGGAGTTGTAGAAGCAATTACCTCACCTACCTGGGGTGCATTCATGATTGGTAAATATACCAATTGCACACTGCTGTTAAGATCCATTCTCTTCAAGTCTGCAAGAACTCTTTTCTCTTGTGCCCAGCACTTGAGTTTATTATTCTCATTGATTATGACTAAACCTTCAGCAACATGGTTAGCCAATAACATAAAGAATCTAGCATAATAGATGTTATTAGGTCTATTAGCTTTGTTACCCAATCTAGTACCTAATTCTAGCATCACATAGTTGCTAAAGTTAAAGTACCTATCAGAAACAAGCATATAGAACATATTAACAAGAGATGAAGTTATGGCATCAAAATTACTAATTTTCCCAGAGAAAACCTTTATGAAGGCATCCCCAAGAAAACTCCATTCTTTCCTAAGGCCTTTTCGTCTAATACCCCCTAAATTAGCAGAGTTAAGAGAGTAACCTATGGAATCTAACATGCTGGATACATCACTATCAGTGTGTGGTGTCATGGCATTGTTCTCAGGTAATTTAAAACATGCTTGTAAGTCATCACAGTTAATACAGTGATTTTTACCTTTGAGAGTGAAGGAGATAGTCATATCCATGGAGTTGAACTCAGCAGTTGTCCAAATCTCCTCAACTACTTCACAGAAAATCGTTGGGGCTTCCAGCATTGCATAGCTAAGTTTACAGTTTTTGATGAAGTCCATCATTTTGTGATAATCTGAGTGGGCTTCATTCTTTTCTACCAGAGCTATGAAATTGTTCTTCTCGTAGATGAACCCAGATTGAGACATAATCTTCACGACTGGTGCCATTGTTGTGAGTAGAAATTGCAGAGAATAACTTGAAGGTTTTGCAGAGAGAAAATGGTAAATGCTTGAAATTCTAAGAAAGCGTAAAGTAATAATGAACAATCAGAAGGGCTTATATGCTTTCAAAGAAAAAGAAATAAATAAAGGATTAATCAATAAGTAGGTGTTAGTGAATTTCAGCCGTTTAAGAATAAACTGTAAGTATTCTAATAACTACCTTTAAAACCAATACATACAGATGTATGTATGGTATCAACGGTTAAGAAAATAGAATCAACGGCTGTGAAACACCTCAAACGTCTGATGTGACATTTCAACGGATAATGTAAATTGTCATCCGTTGAAAGGTACTTCAGCTTTATCCGTTGACGGATAAAAGTTCCAGAGATATACTTGTCTTTCAACGGATAATGAATATCCGTTGATAGAGCAATTTTGACTTTCAACGGATAGGGAACATCCGTTGATGGAATAAACTTTGTTAAAAGTCAAATTTGTTCTAGCAACTAATATATTTCAGGCTTCTCATCAAATTGCAAAGAAGACATGAATTTTAAGAGTAATTAAGCATACCTAGCTCACTTACCAATCTTGTGAATGTTGATTCATCAAGTGGCTTGGTAAATATGTCAGCAATTTGTTGTTCACTTGGAACAAAATGTAGTTCCACTGTACCATTCATGACATGCTCCCTAATGAAGTGGTACTTGATATCAATGTGCTTGGTCCTTGAGTGCTGTACAGGATTCTCTGTTATGGCTATGGCACTTGTGTTGTCACAAAAGATAGGTATTCTATCAACATGAAGTCCATAATCAAGGAGTTGATTCCTCATCCATAACATTTGAGAACAGCAACTTCCAGCAGCAATGTATTCAGCCTCAGCTGTAGAAGTAGAGACTGAATTTTGCTTTTTGCTAAACCATGATACAAGCTTGTTTCCCAGGAATTGGCAGGAGCCTGTTGTACTTTTCCTGTCTATTTTGCAACCTGCATAGTCTGCATCTGAATAACCAATCAGATCAAAGCCAGATTCTCTAGGATACCAAATTCCTAAATTTGGTGTACCCTTGAGATATCTGAAAATTCTCTTGATAGCAATTAAGTGAGACTCCCTAGGATCAGCTTGAAATCTAGCACACAGACATGTAGCAAACATTATATCTGGTCTGCTAGCAGTTAAATATAAAAGTGAACCAACCATGCCTCTATAACTTGTAATGTCCACAGACCTTTCAGTCTTATTTAATTCAAGTTTGGTGGCAGTGGCCATGGGAGTTTTTGCAGATGAGCATTCCATTAAGTCAAACTTCTTTAAAAGATCATAAATATATTTAGTTTGACTAATGAAAATTCCATCACTAACTTGTTTAACTTGTAAACCAAGAAAATAGGTTAGTTCTCCCATTAGGCTCATTTCATATTTACTTTGCATTAGCTTAGCAAACTTTTTGCAAAGTTTATCATCTATAGAGCCAAATATTATGTCATCTACATAAATTTGAACAAGTATACTAGAGCCATTAACATTCCTAAAGAAGAGAGTTTTATCAACAGTACCTCTAGTGAAGTGATTCTCCAAAAGAAATTTTGATAAGGTTTCATACCAGGCTCTAGGTGCTTGCTTCAGTCCATAGAGTGCTTTCAACAGATAATACACATAGTCTGGAAAATTTGGATCTTCAAATCCTGGAGGTTGACTTACATAGACTTCTTCCTCTAATTTCCCATTTAGAAATGCACTCTTGACATCCATTTGATAGACTTTGAAATTGGCATGGGCTGCATGGGCTAGAAATATTCTGATGGCTTCAAGTCTTGCAACAGGAGCATATGTTTCATCAAAATCTATTCCCTCTTGCTGAGAATAGCCTTTAGCAACCAGTCTGGCTTTATTCTTTATGATAATGCCATTTTCATCCATCTTGTTTCTGAATACCCACTTTGTGTCAATAGGACTCTTGTTCTTTGGTTTGGGTACCAGCTTCCAAACTTGGTTTCTCTCAAATTGGTTTAGCTCTTCCTGCATAGCTAATATCCAATCTGGATCCAATAGAGCTTCTTCCACTTTCTTAGGTTCCTCCTGAGATAGAAAACTACTATATAGACATTCATCTTGAGTAGCTCTTCTTGTTTGCACTTTAGATGATGCATCACCAATGATCAGTTCAAAGGGATGATTCTTGGTCCATTTCCTTTGTGGTGGAAGATGTGCTCTAGATGAGGTGGCCTCAGTATTGTCATGATGTGAGACAGAGTGTTGACTAGTTGAAACTCCCCCTGAGTTGTTGGTCCTTTGCAGGGAACTTGGAGTTCTATCAACTGATGATGTAAATCGATTATCCGTTGATGAACTATGATCAACGGATGCTTCATTTTGTACTTCAACGGATGATGCACTATGTCTTTCAACGGATACTGCATTGCTTCTATCAATGGATGCAGTATTTTGTGCATTATCCAGGGGCATGTTTTGAATCCCTTTTGAAGTGTCATCTCCATCAGTCTCCTCTTCACTATCATCACAATATATCTCAATGTTGTCAAATTTGAGTCTCTCATTATGTCCCTCATCTGTTAGTCCATCAATCTTTTTATCATCAAACACAACATGCACAGATTCCATAACAATGTTGGTTCTTAGATTGTAGACCCTATAAGATTTTCCAGCTGAATAACCAACAAATATTCCTTCATCAGCCTTTGCATCAAACTTCCCTTTATGGTCAGATTGATTCCTCAGTATAAAGCATTTACATCCAAAGACATGAAGAAAGTTTAGAGTTGGTTTTCTTCTCTTGAACAACTGATAAGGAGTCATGCCTTAGCTTGATTGATCAAAGAAATATTCTGAGTGAAGCAGGCACAATTAACAGCTTCAGCCCAGAAATATGTTGGTAACTTTGATTCTTCAAGCATTGTTCTGGCAGCTTCAATTAAAGATCTGTTCTTTCTTTCAACAACCCCATTTTGCTGAGGTGTTCTTGGAGCTGAGAACTCATGCATGATTCCATTTTCTTCACAGAACAGCCTTAATGTCAAATTCTTGAACTCAGTTCCATTGTCACTCCTGATATTTCTAACCTTCAAGTCAGGATGATTGTTGACTTGCCTGATGTGATTGATAATGATTTCACTTGCTTCATCCTTTGATCCAAGAAAACAGACCCATGAGAACTTTGAGAAATCATCTACAATCACTAAGCAATATCTTTTTCTTGCTATTGACAATACATTGACTGGTCCAAACAAATCCATATGTAGCAGCTGTAATGGTTCATCAATTGTTGTTTCAAGCTTCTTCTGAAATGATGCTTTCCTTTGTTTGCCTTTCTGACAAGCATCACACAGACCATCCCTTGAGAATTCAACAAGAGGAATTCCTCTTACTAAGTCCTTTTTGACTAGATCATTCATTGTTTTGAAATTCAAATGGGATAGCTTCTTGTGCCATAGCCAACTCTCAACTGAACTTGCTTTGCTGAAGAGACAAGTAATAGATTCTGCATCTGTAGAGTTGAAGTCAGCTAAGTACACATTTCCTTTTCTAACTCCAGTTAGAACCACTTTGTTGTCTTCCTTACTAGTGACAACACAGGCTTCAGAATTGAAGGAAACTGTATTCCCTCTATCACATAGTTGACTGATACTCAGTAAGTTGTGCTTGAGACCATCAACTAATGCAACTTCTTCAATGATGACATTCCTTGTTGAAATCAAGCCATATCCCATAGTAAACCCTTTGCTGTCATCTCCAAAGGTTATGCTGGGGCCAGCTCTCTCTTTAAACTCTGTGAGCAGGGAGAAATCTCCAGTCATGTGTCTTGAACAAGCCACTGTCCAAGTACCATAGATTTCTTCTATTTTCCTGCACACCACAAAATCAATCAATTTGATTTTGGTACCCAAGTTTCCTTGGGTCCATTCTTGTTAGCCTTTCTCCTAGACTTCATTCCTCCTGCATCTTTAGACTTAGGTGAGTTTGAGTCAACCTTGGTCTTAGATGTGGTTGGTTGAGGTGTAGGGTTAGTCACAACATTATCCAGCACATTTATAGAATTATTAGGCATGGATTGTGCATACATGTTATTCCACATTGGCATATTGTATGGCATTTGAGGCATACTGAATGCAGCAAGATAAGGATTGTTAAAATATGGCATGTTTGCAAAATGTGCATAAGGATTTTGTTGAGACATAACAGGCATAGCATGTAGAGGTGATACAGACATGTTAGGCATGGAAGAGGGTACAGTTATGGGAGATTTCTTAATAGATTTACAATTAGCAGATAGATGATTAACACTACTACAATGCACACAGCTTTTTCTAGGAGCATACTTGTCAGGTGTGTAATTGTTATGTTTGTTAACTCCTACCTTCCCATTTCTGTTGGATTTCCTTTTGGATTCCTTTTTATCCTCAACCATCTTGAGCCTATTGTTTAACTGTTCTAAGGTCATGTGCCCTACATTCACCTTTCTGACATCTTTGGATGTGCTTGCTCCTTCTTTGACAAAGTTCTTTGAAGTTGAACCAAACTTTTTGTTGAGTTTCTTTAGATTTTCTCTTTTAGAAACATCTGCCTGTTTTAATTGAGGAACCTTCAACGGATGTTCCTTTTCTTCCTTCAACGGATAACTTTCATCATCCGTTGATTCCACATCCGTTGACAGTCCATCAATTAATTCCAGTTTCTTTTTATTTTTATCCCAGGCAGTTTCACAGAATGATTCAATTCCTTGGACTTTGGCAATTTGAGCACTTACATCCCTAGATGTTTTCCAGGCTTTAATCACCTCTTGCTCTTTCTCTAATTGATTGGAAAGTATTTCTACTTTCTTAACAGATTCAGCTAGTTCATTTTCAACAGATATACAATGCAATTTGGTTTTCTCTAGGTCAATCAACTTATTTTCTAACACAGTATTTCTATTACTTAAAAACAGATTGTTCTCTTTGATCCTACTATTTTCTTTAGCAAGAGATTTAAGAGACACACGCAAATGATACAATTCAGTAGACATGTCATTGAAAGCATCATTGCACTCTTCTTTAGTAAGCTGTGTTAAATCAGTAGTGATTACCTGATTGCTTGATGAACTAACTTCATTTTCTTCAGAATCAGCCATGAGAGCAAGGTTGACATAATCCACATCTTCATCCTCTTCATCTCCATCAGCTGCCCAGTCCTTTTCTTGAGTAATGAAAGCCCTTTCCTTCTGTTTGAGTAGATCACAATATTTCTTTTTGTAATCTACTTGTTCAAATTTCTTCTTTTCAGAGGTTGGCTTTCTGCACTCACTTGCAAAGTGTCCACTTATACCACAATTAAAACACTTGAACTTGGATTTGTCCACCATGTTCTTATAGGGTTTAGTGGCTCTAGTGTTTTTCCTGAACTTCATCTTTGCAAATCTCCTGGACAGAAATGCAAGATGCTCATCAATACCATCAGAGTCATCTTGACTGGAGTTGTCTTCATTTTCAGCAACTTGCTCTTTACCCTTGTCTGATTCTGGATTTCTTACACCATCTTTGGAGCTTGATGTAGATCTCACAGTTTCTTTTCTGCATTCTTTCTCATTTTCAGCTACCAATGCAACTGAACCTCCTTTCTTTCTCCCCCTCTCCAATATCTCATCCTGTTCCAACTCTAGTTCATAAGTCTTCAAGATTCCATATAATCTTTCAAGAGTAAAATCCTTATAATCCTGAGAGTTTCTTAAGGAAACAGTCATGGGTTTCCATTCCTTTGGTAAGGATCTCAAAAATTTAAGATTTGAATCCTTCACCTGGTACACTCTACCATACAGCTTCAGTCCATTCAACAGCTTTTGGAATCTATTAAATGTGTCATTTAAAGATTCATTCTCTTCAAAATGAAAGTACTCATACTGTTGAATGAGAAGCTGCATTTTGTTCTCTTTTACTTGTTCTGTACCTTCACACAGCAACTGAACTGTGTCCCAAACCTCTTTGGCAGTTGAACAATTTATCACATTATCAAACATATCCTTGTCAAGACCATTAAACAAAATGTTCATAGCCTTCTTATCCTTGTGGACTTCTTCTGTGTCTTCCATTGTCCATTCTGCTCTAGGTTTTGGAATGGATTGACCAACAGCAATTGTGGCCGTAGCAACTGTGGCTACTTTGTGGGGAATGTGAGGACCATTCTCAATGCAGTTTACATAACCTTCATCTTGGGAGAGTAGATGAAGGTGCATTTTCACCTTCCAGTGGTGATAACTGTCTTTGTCAAGAACTGGGATCTTTACTCCAATATCCTTCTTACTCATCTTTGTTAGATTCCAAGATCTTTAAACTCTTTGTATGTCAAGAGCCTGCTCTGATACCAATTGTTATTCCTAGAGGACTAACAATGAGATTTACAGAAGGGGGGTTGAATGTAAATCTCAAAACTTTTTCAGGTTTTGAGAAGTTTATTAAAGCAGTGTGTTCTAGATGAACAAGTGTATGAATTGCTTTGAGCTAATGCAGACAGATATATATTCAAACACAAAATGTAAAGAACACAACAAACTTTAAAAACTTTTCTGGTGGATTTGTTGTTCCACCAGAGATGGTATATTAGAAAATCTGTGTTCAACAATGTTGATCACAGCTGCATCCTAGTACAAACTAGATGAATTTTCTCTCAAGATATTTCTTAACAGCTCTGGAAAATCTCTCTCTAATTACTAGCTTCTTCTTGGTTTATATATTACCAAGTGTACAAGTGAAAAACAATATAAAATTACAATAGTAAAATAAGTTCTTCACTTGCTTCTTTTCCTGTTCACTCCAGTACTTTGTTGACTATTGCATCTTTGTACTAAAGAAGAACGGCTCCTTTTTCTGTTGATCCTGAAATTCGGCTACCACATCTCAGTTTTCTCTGTCAACCCATGTGCCTCTGTCTGTAGGTACAACTACCACTTATCAACGGCTAATTAGCAGAACATCCGTTGAAGCTTTCATCCGTTAATGACTTCATCCGTTGAAGGATGTTATCCGTTGAAGCTTTCATCCGTTGATGCATTTATCCGTTGATGCTCTCATCCGTTGAAGCTCTCATCCGTTGAAGGATGTTATCCGTTGAAGCTTTAGAGACATCCGTTGAAGCTTAGCTTCTCATCCGTTGAAGGTCTTTAAGTCATCCGTTGATACCACTTCATTTATACAAAATTACAAGGCATGAAATATTTACAATTGGCCTTCCTATCTGCATATCATCTAGTAGTCAACATGACTCATAGTTTCTCTCAACTTCTAAGAATTACATTTTAAATACAGAGACTGAAATATGCTACAATACTAGACTTATTTCTAAGTAAAGCTACACCATCAACGGATAGCCAAAGTGGTCTTATCCTTTGAGGCTACTGACACTAAATTTCTACTTAAGTGTTTTGTTAAACATATCATCAAACTAATGCACATATATTCCTAACAATCATTTTTAAAATTAATCTTGTAAATCAGGAACGAGTCTCGTTGTCGGGAGGTGTACTTTTACCGGATTTTTCTAATCCTGACATGCAAGATGAATTTAAAATTTTTTAATAATTTTTTATACTGAATATAATTGATATATCTTAACATCGGTACAGTTGGATCGTCGAAAAAATCAGTTTAAAAATTAATCTTGTAAATCGGGAACGAGTCTCGTTGTCGAGAGGGTAATTTTACCGGATTTTTCTAATCTTGACATGCAAGATTAATTTCAAATTTTTTAATAATTTTTTCATATGACTAAAATTGATATATCTTAAATCCGTACGGTTGGATCATCCAAAAAATTATTTTAAAAATTAATTTGGTAAATCGGGAACGAGTCTCGTTGTGGGGAGGGGTACTTTTAACAGATTTTTCTAATCCTGACATGCAAGATGGATTTCAAATTTGTTAATAATTTTTTCATATGACTAAAATTAATATATCTTTCGTACGGTTGGATTGTCGAAAAAATCATTTTAAAAATTAATTTTGTAAATTGGGAAGAATTCTCGTTGTACGGAGGGGTACTTTTACCGGATTTTTCTAATCCTGACATGCAAGATGAATTTCAAATTTTTTAATAATTTTTTCATATGATTAAAATTGATATATCTTAAAATCCGTACAGTTGGATCATCGAAAAAATCTTTTTTAAAATTAATCTTGTAAATCGGGAACGAGTCTCGTAGTTGGGAGGGGTACTTTTACCGGATTTTTCTAATCCTGACATGGAAGATGGATATCATATTTGTTAATATTTTTTATATGACTAAAATTGATATATCTTAACATCCGTACGGTTGGATAATCGAAAAAATCATTTTTAAAATTGATCTTGTAAATCGGGAACGAGTCTCGTTGTCGGGAGGTGTACTTTTACCGGATTTTTCTAATCCTGACATGCAAGATGAATTTAAAATTTTTTAATAATTGTTTATTATGAATAAAATTGATATATCTTATCATCGGTACAGTTGGATCGTCGAAAAAATCAGTTTAAAAATTAATCTTGTAAATCGGGAACGAGTCTCGTTGTCGGGAGGGGTACTTTTACCGGATTTTTCTAATCTTGACATGGAAGTTGAATTTCAAATTTTTTAATAATTTTTTCATATGACTAAAATTGATATATCTTAAATCCGTACGGTTGGATCATCGAAAAAATTATTTTAAAAATTAATTTGGTAAATCGGGAACGAGTCTCGTTGTGGGGAGGGGTACTTTTACCGGATTTTTCTAATCCTGACATGCAAGATGGATTTCAAATTTGTTAATAATTTTTTCATATGACTAAAATTGATATATCTTAACATCCGTATGGTTGGATCGTCGAAACAATCATTTTAAAAATTAATCTTGTAAATCGGGAACGAGTCTCGTTGTCGGGACGGGTACTTTTACCGAATTTTTCTAATCCTTTCATGCAAGATGAATTTCAAATTTTTTTAATAATTTTTTCATATGACTAAAATTGATATATCTTAACATCCGTACGGTTGGATCATCGAAAAAATCATTTTAAAAATTAATTTTGTAAATTGGGAACAATTCTCGTTGTACGGAGGGGTACTTTTACCGGATTTTTCTAATCCTGACATGCAAGATGAATTTCAAATTTTTTAATAATTTTTTCATATGATTAAAATTGATATATCTTAAAATCCGTATAGTTGGATCGTCGAAAAAATCATTTTAAAAATTAATTTTTTAAATCGGGAACGAGTCTCGTAGTCGGGAGGGGTACTTTTACCGGATTTTTCTAATCCTGACATGCAAGATGGATATCATATTTGTTAATAATTTTTTTATATGAGTAAAATTGATATATCTTAACATTTGTACGGTTGGATAATCGAAAAAATCATTTTTAAAATTAATCTTGTAAATCGGGAACGAGTCTCGTTGTCAGGAGGTGTACTTTTACCGAATTTTTCTAATCCTCACATGCAAGATGAATTTAAATTTTTTTAATAATTTTTTATAATGAATATAATTGATATATCTTAACATCGGTACAGTTGGATCGTCGAAAAAATCAGTTTAAAAATTAATCTTGTAAATCGGGAACGAGTCTCGTTGTCGAGAGGGGTAATTTTACCGGATTTTTCTAATCTTGACATGCAAGATTAATTTTAAATTTTTTAATAATTTTTTCATATGACTAAAATTGATATATCTTAAATCCGTACGGTTGCATCATCCAAAAAATTATTTTAAAAATTAATCTGGTAAATCGGGAACGAGTCTCGTTGTGGGGAGGGGTACGTTTACCTGATTTTTCTAATCCTGACATGCAAGATGGATTTCAAATTTGGTAATAATTTTTTCATATGAATAAAATTGATATATCTTAACATCCGTATGGTTGGATCGTCGAAACAATCATTTTAAAAATTAATCTTGTAAATCGGGAACGAGTCTCGTTGTCGGGAGGGGTACTTTTACCGGATTTTTCTAATCATGACATGCAAGATGAATTTCAAATTATTTAATAATTTTTTCATATGACTAAAATTGATATATCTTAACATTCGTACGGTTGGAACGTCGAAAAACTCATTTTAAAAATTAATCTTGTAAATCGGGAACGAGTCTCGTTGTCGGGAGGTGTACTTTTACCGGATTTTTCTAATCCTTTCATGCAAGATGCATTTCAAATTTTTTAATAATTTTTTCATATGACTAAAATTGATATATCTTAACATCCATACGATTGGATCGTCGAAAAAATCATTTTAAAAATTAATTTTGTAAATTGGGAACAATTCTCGTTGTACGGAGGGGTACTTTTACCGGATTTTTCTAATCCTGACATGCAAGATTAATTTCAAATTTTTTAATAATTTTTTCATATGATTAAAATTGATATATCTTAAAATCCGTACAGTTGGATCGTCAAAAAAATCATTTTAAAAATTAATCTTGTAAATCGAGAACGAGTCTCGTAGTCGGGAGGGGTACTTTTACCGGATTTTTCTAATCCTGATATGCAAGATGGATATCATATATGTTAATAATTTTTTTATATGATTAAAATTGATATATCTTAACATCCGTACGGTTGGATAATCGCAAAAATCAGTTTAAAAATTAATTTTGTAAATCGGGAACGAGTCTCGTTGTCGGGAGGGGTACTTTTACCGGATTTTTCTAATCTTGACATGCAAGATGAATTTCAAATTCTTTAATAATTTTTTCATATGACTTAAATTGATATATCTTAAATTCGTATTGTTGGATCATCCAAAAAATTATTTTAAAAATTAATCTGGTAAATCGGGAACGAGTCTCGTTGTGGGGAGGGGTACTTTTACCGGATTTTTCTAATCCTGACATGCAATATGGATTTCAAATTTGTTAATAATTTTTTCATATGACTAAAATTGATATATCTTAACATCCGTATGGTTGGATCGTCGAAACAATCATTTTAAAAATTAATCTTGTAAATCGGGAACGAGTCTCGTTGTCGGGATGGGTACTTTTACCGGATTTTTCTAATCCTGACATGCAAGATGAATTTCAAATTTTTTAATAATTTTTTCATATGACTAAAATTGATATATCTTAACATTCGTACGGTTGGATCGTCGAAAAACTCATTTTAAAAATTAATCTTGTAAATCGGAATAGAGTCTCGTTGTCGGGAGGGGTACTTTTACCGGATTTTTCTAATCTTTTCATGCAAGATGAATTTCAAATTTTTTAATAATTTTTTCATATGACTAAAATTGATATATCTTAACATCCGTACGGTTGGATCGTCGAAAAAATCATTTTAAAAATTAATTTTGTAAATTGGGAACAATTCTCGTTGTACGGAGGGGTACTTTTACCGGATTTTTCTAATCCTGACATGCAAGATGAATTTCAAATTTTTTAATAATTTTTTCATATGATTAAAATTGATATATCTTAAAATCCGTACAGTTGGATCGTCAAAAAAATCATTTTAAAAATTAATCTTGTAAATCGAGAACGAGTCTCGTAGTCGGGAGGGGTACTTTTACCCGATTTTTCTAATCCTGACATGCAAGATGGATATCATATTTGTTAATAATTTTTTTATATGGTTAAAATTGATATATCTTAACATCCATACGGTTGGATAATCGCAAAAATCAGTTTAAAAATTAATTTTGTAAATCGGGAACGAGTCTCGTTGTCGGGAGGGGTGCTTTTACCGGATTTTTCTAATCTTGACATGCAAGATGAATTTCAAATTCTTTAATAATTTTTTCATATGACTAAAATTGATATATCTTAAATTCGTACTGTTGGATCATCCAAAAAATTATTTTAAAAATTAATCTGGTAAATCGGGAACGAGTCTCGTTGTGGGGAGGGGTACTTTTACCGGATTTTTCTAATCCTGACATGCAATATGGATTTCAAATTTGTTAATAATTTTTTCATATGACTAAAATTGATATATCTTAACATCCGTATGGTTGGATCGTCGAAACAATCATTTTAAAAATTAATCTTGTAAATCGGGAACGAGTCTCGTTGTCGGGATGGGTACTTTTACCGGATTTTTCTAATCCTAACATGCAAGATGAATTTCAAATTTTTTAATAATTTTTTCATATGACTAAAATTGATATATCTTAACATTCGTACGGTTGGATCGTCGAAAAACTCATTTTAAAAATTAATCTTGTAAATCGGGAACGAGTCTCGTTGTCGGGAGGGGTACTTTTACCGGATTTTTCTAATCTTTTCATGCAAGATGAATTTCAAATTTTTTAATAATTTTTTCATATGACTAAAATTGATATATCTTAACATCCGTATGGTTGGATAATCGCAAAAATCTTTTTAAAATTAATCTTGTAAATCGGGAACGAGTCTCGTTGTCTGGAGGTGTACTTTTACCGGATTTTTCTAATCTTGACATGGAAGATGAATTTAAAATTTTTTAATAATTTTTTATTATGAATAAAATTGATATATCTTAACATCGGTACAGTTGGATCGTCGAAAAAATCAGTTTAAAAATTAATCTTGTAAATCGGGAACGAGTTTCGTTGTCGGGAGGGGTACTTTTACCGGATTTTTCTAATCTTGACATGCAAGATGAATTTCAAATTTTTTAATAATTTTTTCATATGACTAAAATTCATATATCTTAACATTCATACAGTTGGATCGTCAAAAAAATCATTTTAAAAATTAATCTTGTAAATCGGGAACGAGTCTAGTAGTCAGGAGGGGTACTTTTACCGGATTTTTCTAATTCTCACATGCAAGATGAATTTCAAATTTTTTAATAATTTTTTCATATGACTAAAATTAATATATCTTAACGTCCGTATGGTTAGATCGTCGAAAAAATTATTTTAAAATTAATCTTGTAAATCGAGAACGAATCTCGTTGTAGGGAGGGGTACTTTTACTGGGTTTTTCTAATCCTGACATGCAAGATGGATTTCAAATTTCTTAATAATTTTTTCATATGACTAAAATTGACATAGATTAACATCCGTACGGTTGGATCCTTGAAAATATCATTTTAAAAATTAATCTTGTAAATCGGGAAGGAGTATCGTTGTCGGGACGGATACTTTTACCAGATTTTTCTACACCTGACATGCAAGATGAATTTCAAATTTTTTAATAATTTTTTCATATGACTAAAATTGATATATCTTAACATTCGTACGGTTGGATCGTCAAAAAACTCATTTTAAAAATTAATCTTGTAAATCGGGAACGAGTCTCGTTGTCGGGAGGGGTTCTTTTACCGGATTTTTCTAATACTGACATGCCAGATGAATTTCAAATTTTTTAATAATTTTTTCATATGACTTAAATTGATATATCTTAACATTCGTACGGTTGGATCATTGAAAAACTTATTTTAAAAATTAATCTTATAAATCGGGAACGAGTCTCGTTGTCGGGAGGGGTACTTTTACCGGATATTTCTAATCCTTTCATGCAAGATGAATTTCAAATTTTTTGATAATTTTTTCATATGACTAAAATTGATATATCTTAACATCCCTACAGTTGAATCGTCGAAAAAATCATTTTAAAAATTAATTTTGTAAATTGGGAACAATTCTCGTTGTACGGAGGGGTACTTTTACTGGATTTTTCTAATCCTGACATGCAAGATGAATTTCAAATTTTTTAATAATTTTTTCATATGATTAAAATTGATATATCTTAAAATCCGTACAGTTGGATCGTCAAAAAAATCATTTTAAAAATTAATCTTGTAAATCGGGAACGAGTCTCGTAGTCGGGAGGGGTACTTTTACCGGATTTTTCTAATCCTGACATGCAAGATGGATATCATATTTGTTAATAATTTTTTTATATGACTAAAATTGATATATCTTAACATTCGTACGGTTGGATAATCGCAAAAATCAGTTTAAAAATTAATCTTGTAAATCGGGAACGAGTCTCGTTGTCGGGATGGGTACTTTTACCGGATTTTTCTAATCTTGACATGCAAGATGAATTTCAAATTTTTTAATAATTTTTTCATATGACTAAAATTGATATATCTTAAATCCGTACGGTTGGATCATCCAAAAAATTATTTTAAAAATTAATCTGGTAAATCGAGAACGAGTCTCGTTGTGGGGAGGGGTACTTTTACCGTATTTTTCTAATCCTGACTTGCAAGTTGGATTTCAAATTTTTTAATAATTTTTTCATATGACTAAAATTGATATATCTTAACATCCGTATGGTTGGATCGTCGAAACAATCATTTTAAAAATTAATCTTGTAAATCGGGAACAAGTCTCGTTGTCAGGAGGGGTACTTTTACCGGATTTTTCTAATCCTAACATGCAAGATGAATTTCAAATTTTTTAATAATTTTTTCATATGACTAAAATTGATATATCTTAACATTCGTACGGTTGGATCGTCGAAAAACTCATTTTAAAAATTAATCTTGTAAATCGGGAACGAGTCTTGTTGTCGGGAGGGGTACTTTTACCGGATTTTTCTAATCCTTTCATGCAAGATGAATTTTAAATTTTTTAATAATTTTTTCATATGACTAAAATTGATATATCTTAACATCCGTACGGTTGGATCATCGAAAAAATCATTTTAAAAATTAATTTTGTAAATTGGGAACAATTCTCGTTGTACGGAGGGGTACTTTTACCGGATTTTTCTAATCCTGACATGCAAGATGAATTTCAAATTTTTTAATAATTTTTTCATATGATTAAAATTGATATATCTTAAAATCTGTACAGTTGGATCCTCGAAAAAATCATTTTAAAAATTAATCTTGTAAATCGGGAACGAGTCTCGTAGTCGGGAGGGGTATTTTTACCGGATTTTTCTAATCCTGACATGCAAGATGGATATCATATTTGTTAATAATTTTTTTATATGACTAAAATTGATATATCTTAACATCCGTACGGTTGGATAATCGCAAAAGTCTTTTTAAAATTAATCTTGTAAATCAGGAACGAGTCTCGTTGTCGGGATGTGTACTTTTACCGGATTTTTCTAATCTTGACATGGAAGATGAATTTAAAATTTTTTAATAATTTTTTATTATGAATACAATTGATATATGTTAACATCGGTACAGTTGGATCGTCGAAAAAATCAGTTTAAAAATTAATCTTGTAAATCGGGAACGAGTTTCGTTGTCGGGAGGGGTACTTTTACCGGATTTTTCTAATCTTGACATGCAAGATGAATTTCAAATTTTTTAATAATTTTTTCATATGACTAAAATTCATATATCTTAACATTCATACAGTTGAATCATCAAAAAAATCATTGTTAGGAATATATGTGCATTAGTTTGATGATATGTTTAACAAAATACTTAAGTAGAAATTTAGTGTCAGTAGCCTCAACGGATAAGACCACTTTGGCTATCCGTTGATGGTGTAGCTTTACTTAGAAATAAGTCTAGTATTGTAGCATATTTCAGTCTCTGTATTTAAAATGTAATTCTTAGAAGTTGAGAGAAACTATAAGTCATGTTGACTACTAGATGATATGCAGATAGGAAGGCCAATTGTAAATATTTCATGCCTTGTAATTTTGTATAAATGAAGTGGTATCAACGGATGACTTAAAGACCTTCAACGGATGAGAAGCTAAGCTTCAACGGATGTCTCTAAAGCTTCAACGGATAACATCCTTCAACGGATGAGAGCATCAACGGATAAATGCATCAACGGATGAAAGCTTCAACGGATAACATCCTTCAACGGATGAAGTCATTAACGGATGAAAGCTTCAACGGATGTTCTGCTAATTAGCCGTTGATAAGTGGTAGTTGTACCTACAGACAGAGGCACATGGGTTGACAGAGAAAACTGAGATGTGGTAGCCGAATTTCAGGATCAACAGAAAAAGCAGCCGTTCTTCTTTAGTACAAAGATGCAATAGTCAACAAAGTACTGGAGTGAACAGGAAAAGAAGCAAGTGAAGAACTTATTTTACTATTGTAATTTTATATTGTTTTTCACTTGTACACTTGGTAATATATAAACCAAGAAGAAGCTAGTAATTAGAGAGAGATTTTCCAGAGCTGTTAAGAAATATCTTGAGAGAAAATTCATCTAGTTTGTACTAGGATGCAGCTGTGATCAACATTGTTGAACACAGATTTTCTAATATACCATCTCTGGTGGAACAACAAATCCACCAGAAAAGTTTTTAAAGTTTGTTGTGTTATTTACATTTTGTGTTTGAATATATATCTGTCTGCATTAGCTCAAAGCAATTCATACACTTGTTCATCTAGAACACACTGCTTTAATAAACTTCTCAAAACCTGAAAAAGTTTTGAGATTTACATTCAACCCCCCTTCTGTAAATCTCATTGTTAGTCCTCTAGGAATAACAATTGGTATCAGAGCAAGCTCTTGACACACAAAGAGTTTAAAGATCTTGGAATCTAACAAAGATGAGTAAGAAGGATATTGGAGTAAAGATCCCAGTTCTTGACAAAGACAGTTATCACCACTGGAAGGTGAAAATGCACCTTCATCTACTCTCCCAAGATGAAGGTTATGTAAACTGCATTGAGAATGGTCCTCACATTCCCCACAAAGTAGCCACAGTTGCTACGGCCACAATTGCTGTTGGTCAATCCATTCCAAAACCTAGAGCAGAATGGACAATGGAAGACACAGAAGAAGTCCACAAGGATAAGAAGGCTATGAACATTTTGTTTAATGGTCTTGACAAGGATATGTTTGATAATGTGATAAATTGTTCAACTGCCAAAGAGGTTTGGGACACAGTTCAGTTGCTGTGTGAAGGTACAGAACAAGTAAAAGAGAACAAAATGCAGCTTCTCATTCAACAGTATGAGTACTTTCATTTTGAAGAGAATGAATCTTTAAATGACACATTTAATAGATTCCAAAAGCTGTTGAATGGACTGAAGCTGTATGGTAGAGTGTACCAGGTGAAGGATTCAAATCTTAAATTTTTGAGATCCTTACCAAAGGAATGGAAACCCATGACTGTTTCCTTAAGAAACTCTCAGGATTATAAGGACTTTACTCTTGAAAGATTATATGGAATCTTGAAGACTTATGAACTAGAGTTGGAACAGGATGAGGTATTGGAGAGGGGGAGAAAGAAAGGAGGTTCAGTTGCATTGGTAGCTGAAAATGAGAAAGAATGCAGAAAAGAAACTGTGAGATCTACATCAAGCTCCAAAGATGGTGTAAGAAATCCAGAATCAGACAAGGGTAAAGAGCAAGTTGCTGAAAATGAAGACAACTCCAGTCAAGATGACTCTGATGGTATTGATGAGCATCTTGCATTTCTGTCCAGGAGATTTGCAAAGATGAAGTTCAGGAAAAACACTAGAGCCACTAAACCCTATAAGAACATGGTGGACAAATCCAAGTTCAAGTGTTTTAATTGTGGTATAAGTGGACACTTTGCAAGTGAGTGCAGAAAGCCAACCTCTGAAAAGAAGAAATTTGAACAAGTAGATTACAAAAAGAAATATTTTGATCTACTCAAACAGAAGGAAAGGGCTTTCATTACTCAAGAAAAGGACTGGGCAGCTGATGGAGATGAAGAGGATGAAGATGTGGATTATGTCAACCTTGCTCTCATGGCTGATTCTGAAGAAAACGAAGTTAGTTCATCAAGCAATCAGGTAATCACTACTGATTTAACACAGCTTACTAAAGAAGAGTGCAATGATGCTTTCAATGACATGTCTACTGAATTGTATCATTTGCGTGTGTCTCTTAAATCTCTTGCTAAAGAAAATAGTAGGATCAAAGAGAACAATCTGTTTTTAAGTAATAGAAATACTGTGTTAGAAAATAAGTTGATTGACCTAGAGAAAACCAAATTGCATTGTATATCTGTTGAAAATGAACTAGCTGAATCTGTTAAGAAAGTAGAAATACTTTCCAATCAATTAGAGAAAGAGCAAGAGGTGATTAAAGCCTGGAAAACATCTAGGGATGTAAGTGCTCAAATTGCCAAAGTCCAAGGAATTGAATCATTCTGTGAAACTGCCTGGGATAAAAATAAAAAGAAACTGGAATTAATTGATGGACTGTCAACGGATGTGGAATCAACGGATGATGAAAGTTATCCGTTGAAGGAAGAAAAGGAACATCCGTTGAAGGTTCCTCAATTAAAACAGGCAGATGTTTCTAAAAGAGAAAATCTAAAGAAACTCAACAAAAAGTTTGGTTCAACTTCAAAGAACTTTGTCAAAGAAGGAGCAAGCACATCCAAAGATGTCAGAAAGGTGAATGTAGGGCACATGACCTTAGAACAGTTAAACAATAGGCTCAAGATGGTTGAGGATAAAAAGGAATCCAAAAGGAAATCCAACAGAAATGGGAAGGTAGGAGTTAACAAACATAACAATTACACACCTGACAAGTATGCTCCTAGAAAAAGCTGTGTGCATTGTAGTAGTGTTAATCATCTATCTGCTAACTGTAAATCTATTAAGAAATCTCCCATAACTGTACCCTCTTCCATGCCTAACATGTCTGTATCACCTCTACATGCTATGCCTGTTATGTCTCAACAAAATCCTTATGCACATTTTGCAAACATGCCATATTTTAACAATCCTTATCTTGCTGCATTCAGTATGCCTCAAATGCCATACAATATGCCAATGTGGAATAACATGTATGCACAATCCATGCCTAATAATTCTATAAATGTGATGGATAATGTTGTGACTAACCCTACACCTCAACCAACCACATCTAAGACCAAGGTTGACTCAAACTCACCTAAGTCTAAAGATGCAGGAGGAATGAAGTCTAGGAGAAAGGCTAACAAGAATGGACCCAAGGAAACTTGGGTACCAAAATCAAATTGATTGATTTTGTGGTGTGCAGGAAAATAGAAGAAATCTATGGTACTTGGACAGTGGCTGTTCAAGACACATGACTGGAGATTTCTCCCTGCTCACAGAGTTTAAAGAGAGAGCTGGCCCCAGCATAACCTTTGGAGATGACAGCAAAGGGTTTACTATGGGATATGGCTTGATTTCAACAAGGAATGTCATCATTGAAGAAGTTGCATTAGTTGATGGTCTCAAGCACAACTTACTGAGTATCAGTCAACTATGTGATAGAGGGAATACAGTTTCCTTCAATTCTGAAGCCTGTGTTGTCACTAGTAAGGAAGACAACAAAGTGGTTCTAACTGGAGTTAGAAAAGGAAATGTGTACTTAGCTGACTTCAACTCTACAGATGCAGAATCTATTACTTGTCTCTTCAGCAAAGCAAGTTCAGTTGAGAGTTGGCTATGGCACAAGAAGCTATCCCATTTGAATTTCAAAACAATGAATGATCTAGTCAAAAAGGACTTAGTAAGAGGAATTCCTCTTGTTGAATTCTCAAGGGATGGTCTGTGTGATGCTTGTCAGAAAGGCAAACAAAGGAAAGCATCATTTCAGAAGAAGCTTGAAACAACAATTGATGAACCATTACAGCTGCTACATATGGATTTGTTTGGACCAGTCAATGTATTGTCAATAGCAAGAAAAAGATATTGCTTAGTGATTGTAGATGATTTCTCTAAGTTCTCATGGGTCTGTTTTCTTGGATCAAAGGATGAAGCAAGTGAAATCATTATCAATCACATCAGGCAAGTCAACAATCATCCTGACTTGAAGGTTAGAAATATCAGGAGTGACAATGGAACTGAGTTCAAGAATTTGACATTAAGGCTGTTCTGTGAAGAAAATGGAATCATGCATGAGTTCTCAGCTCCAAGAACACCTCAGCAAAATGGGGTTGTTGAAAGAAAGAACAGATCTTTAATTGAAGCTGCCAGAACAATGCTTGAAGAATCAAAGTTACCAACATATTTCTGGGCTGAAGCTGTTAATTGTGCCTGCTTCACTCAGAATATTTCTTTGATCAATCAAGCTAAAGGCATGACTCCTTATCAGTTGTTCAAGAGAAGAAAACCAACTCTAAACTTTCTTCATGTCTTTGGATGTAAATGCTTTATACTGAGGAATCAATCTGACCATAAAGGGAAGTTTGATGCAAAGGCTGATGAAGGAATATTTGTTGGTTATTCAGCTGGAAAATCTTATAGGGTCTACAATCTAAGAACCAACATTGTTATGGAATCTGTGCATGTTGTGTTTGATGATAAAAAGATTGATGGACTAACAGATGAGGGACATAATGAGAGACTCAAATTTGACAATATTGAGATATATTGTGATGATAGTGAAGAGGAGACTGATGGAGATGACACTTCAAAAGGGATTCAAAACATGCCCCTGGATAATGCACAAAATACTGCATCCATTGATAGAAGCAATGCAGTATCCGTTGAAAGACATAGTGCATCATCCGTTGAAGTACAAAATGAAGCATCCGTTGATCATAGTTCATCAACGGATAATCGATTTACATCATCAGTTGATAGAACTCCAAGTTCCCTGCAAAGGACCAACAACTCAGGGGGAGTTTCAACTAGTCAACACTCTGTCTCACATCATGACAATACTGAGGCCACCTCATCTAGAGCACATCTTCCACCACAAAGGAAATGGACCAAGAATCATCCCTTTGAACTGATCATTGGTGATGCATCATCTAAAGTGCAAACAAGAAGAGCTACTCAAGATGAATGTCTGTACAGTAGTTTTCTATCTCAGGAGGAACCTAAGAAAGTGGAAGAAGCTCTATTGGATCCAGATTGGATATTAGCTATGCAGGAAGAGCTAAACCAATTTGAGAGAAACCAAGTTTGGAAGCTGGTACCCAAACCAAAGAACAAGAGTCCTATTGACACAAAGTGGGTATTCAGAAACAAGATGGATGAAAATGGCATTATCATAAAGAATAAAGCCAGACTGGTTGCTAAAGGCTATTCTCAGCAAGAGGGAATAGATTTTGATGAAACATATGCTCCTGTTGCAAGACTTGAAGCCATCAGAATATTTCTAGCCCATGCAGCCCATGCCAATTTCAAAGTCTATCAAATGGATGTCAAGAGTGCATTTCTAAATGGGAAATTAGAGGAAGAAGTCTATGTAAGTCAACCTCCAGGATTTGAAGATCCAAATTTTCCAGACTATGTGTATTATCTGTTGAAAGCACTCTATGGACTGAAGCAAGCACCTAGAGCCTGGTATGAAACCTTATCAAAATTTCTTTTGGAGAATCACTTCACTAGAGGTACTGTTGATAAAACTCTCTTCTTTAGGGATGTTAATGGCTCTAGTATACTTGTTCAAATTTATGTAGATGACATAATATTTGGCTCTATAGATGATAAACTTTGCAAAAAGTTTGCTAAGCTAATGCAAAGTAAATATGAAATGAGCCTAATGGGAGAACTAACCTATTTTCTTGGTTTACAAGTTAAACAAGTTAGTGATGGAATTTTCATTAGTCAAACTAAATATATTTATGATCTTTTAAAGAAGTTTGACTTAATGGAATGCTCATCTGCAAAAACTCCCATGGCCACTGCCACCAAACTTGAATTAAATAAGACTGAAAGGTCTGTGGACATTACAAGTTATAGAGGCATGGTTGGTTCACTTTTATATTTAACTGCTAGCAGACCAGATATAATGTTTGCTACATGTCTGTGTGCTAGATTTCAAGCTGATCCTAGGGAGTCTCACTTAATTGCTATCAAGAGAATTTTCAGATATCTCAAGGGTACACCAAATTTAGGAATTTGGTATCCTAGAGAATCTGGCTTTGATCTAATTGGTTATTCAGATGCAGACTATGCAGGTTGCAAAATAGACAGGAAAAGTACAACAGGCTCCTGCCAATTCCTGGGAAACAAGCTTGTATCATGGTTTAGCAAAAAGCAAAATTCAGTCTCTACTTCTACAGCTGAGGCTGAATACATTGCTACTGGAAGTTGCTGTTCTCAAATGTTATGGATGAGGAATCAACTCCTTGATTATGGACTTCATGTTGATAGAATACCTATCTTTTGTGACAACACAAGTGCCATAGCCATAACAGAGAATCCTGTACAGCACTCAAGGACCAAGCACATTGATATCAAGTACCACTTCATTAGGGAGCATGTCATGAATGGTACAGTGGAACTACATTTTGTTCCAAGTGAACAACAAATTGCTGACATATTTACCAAGCCACTTGATGAATCAACATTCACAAGATTGGTAAGTGAGCTAGGTATGCTTAATTACTCTTAAAATTCATGTCTTCTTTGCAATTTGATGAGAAGCCTGAAATATATTAGTTGCTAGAACAAATTTGACTTTTAACAAAGTTTATTCCATCAACGGATGTTCCCTATCCGTTGAAAGTCAAAATTGCTCTATCAACGGATATTCATTATCCGTTGAAAGACAAGTATATCTCTGGAACTTTTATCCGTCAACGGATAAAGCTGAAGTACCTTTCAACGGATGACAATTTACATTATCCGTTGAAATGTCACATCAGACGTTGAGGTGTTTCACAGCCGTTGATTCTATTTTCTTAACCGTTGATACCATACATACATCTGTATGTATTGGTTTTAAAGGTAGTTATTAGAATACTTACAGTTTATTCTTAAACGGATGAAATTCACTAACACCTACTTATTGATTAATCCTTTATTTATTTCTTTTTCTTTGAAAGCATATAAGCCCTTCTGATTGTTCATTATTACTTTACGCTTTCTTAGAATTTCAAGCATTTACCATTTTCTCTCTGCAAAACCTTCAAGTTATTCTCTGCAATTTCTACTCACAACAATGGCACCAGTCGTGAAGATTATGTCTCAATCTGGGTTCATCTACGAGAAGAACAATTTCATAGCTCTGGTAGAAAAGAATGAAGCCCACTCAGATTATCACAAAATGATGGACTTCATCAAAAACTGTAAACTTAGCTATGCAATGCTGGAAGCCCCAACGATTTTCTGTGAAGTAGTTGAGGAGATTTGGACAACTGCTGAGTTCAACTCCATGGATATGACTATCTCCTTCACTCTCAAAGGTAAAAATCACTGTATTAACTGTGATGACTTACAAGCATGTTTTAAATTACCTGAGAACAATGCCATGACACCACACACTGATAGTGATGTATCCAGCATGTTAGATTCCATAGGTTACTCTCTTAACTCTGCTAATTTAGGGGGTATTAGACGAAAAGGCCTTAGGAAAGAATGGAGTTTTCTTGGGGATGCCTTCATAAAGGTTTTCTCTGGGAAAATTAGTAATTTTGATGCCATAACTTCATCTCTTGTTAATATGTTCTATATGCTTGTTTCTGATAGGTACTTTAACTTTAGCAACTATGTGATGCTAGAATTAGGTACTAGATTAGGTAACAAAGCTAATAGACCTAATAACATCTATTATGCTAGATTCTTTATGTTATTGGCTAACCATGTTGCTGAAGGTTTAGTCATAATCAATGAGAATAATAAACTCAAGTGCTGGGCACAAGAGAAAAGAGTTCTTGCAGACTTGAAGAGAATGGATCTAAACAGCAGTGTGCAATTGGTATATTTACCAATCATGAATGCACCCCAGGTAGGTGAGGTAATTGCTTCTACAACTCCTACTTCTTCCAACCCCTCTATTTCTTTATCTTCTAGTGTGGCCATGAAATCTGTGTCAATGCCCCAACAGATTTCTACCAAGGTCACCAAATCTAAACTTTCAAAATCCAAGACAAAGAAAACCACCTCTGTTGTTTCTCAAAAGACAACAGTTGTAACAACAACCATTAACCCTGAGGGAAGTGAACAGGGTGTGAGTGGTGAGGGGAGGGGTGAACATCAAAGAAACCCCCAGGATAAGGAAGGAGAGTTGAGTGCTTCCCAAGCTAGCCAAGCCCCAGTTTCTCAAAAAGCTGTGGTGGTTGAAAAGGTTTCTAGCACATCCCTAGTAGCATCCTCCCAAAAGGATGTTACTATTGAAAAGAGTTCCCAACCAGGAACACAGAACAAAAGAGGGAGGGACACTAAAGCCAAACACTCACCTACAAAAGCTTTTATTAGAAGGAAGAAGGCTAGAACCCAATCTTCTACACAGGGTGCACACACTGCACAGATACATCCATCTGTCTCTGTGCCTTCTCAAACTCAGTTTGATGTGACTCCAATAAATGTGGAGTCACAGCCCCATTCTCTCACAATAACTACACATCAATCACCAAATACTTCTTCACCATCTCTGGATGTGGATATGTTATTCCCATCAATTCCTGATTCTCCCTCTTTACAACTCAGGGAGGAGCCCCACTCAAATACAGGTGATCATCATCTTTTAGATGATTTGTTGGATCACCCGCAAATTCTTTCAGATATAATTGAAGGATCTGTATCAACACATATCAAATCAATCTATACAGATTCAACAATTATATCACTTTCAATTTCATCTTCTTTTCCTTCTTCAACGGATATCACTCATCCGTTGACAAGTGGTTGCTCTTCAACGGATAAGCTTAACAGCAGTTATCCGTTGATAACAACAGTTTCAACTTCAACGGATATTCCACATCCGTTGATAGTCTCTACACAAATAACTGAAATGATTCCAAGTGTAGAAGACATGAATACTGTGCAGTCACTTTTAGGATTGAGGGCAGGGAGTGAAAATTTGAGTGAGAGGCTGGGTTGCTCCCAGGCAAAAGGAGAGATTGAGAGCACAAAAATGCATGCTATTTCTTCCAGCATGGCAAAAGTCAGTGAGTGGAGTACCACCTTAGAAGGTGAAGGTGAGGGAGTGAGATGTGTGAGCCAGGGGGAGCCCCTGATGCAAGAACATAGAGAAAAAGAGAGAAAAGCAGGTACAGTTGATACAAGGGTGGAACCAGCCATTGCTCATGAGTCAATGATTGTGGATGATGCTGAAAAGGAAAGACAATTTCAGCAACATTACAAAGCTGTAATTGATAACATTTCCTTGGATGCTGACACTTTTACTCATCCTGTGACAGCCTATCAACTGTTGGCTGCTCAGGGCAATGAGGAGGCAGAGAGGACACTACATCTAGTGCACTCAACAGAATCTCTTCAAAGGGATAAAGCTGCTATTAACAGGATGCCTTCTACAGCTGGTGAGCCATCTGAGGAATTTGGAGTAAATTCTGATGATGATGACTCTATTTCTTCTGATGGAAGCATGAACATAGGGGGAGATGAAGACCCTAATTCCATTCCTAATCTACCTGAATGGGCCTTGACTAAGGAGCATAGAACAGGTGAATTCAATGTCCACTTGGTCAAACAAATCATCACTATTCAACAGGCCATTCAGAACACTTCAAATGCAAATATCAAGGCTATCCTCCAAGCTCACCTGGACTCACTGCATCTCATGAAGTTGCAGAAAGTAAAGCAAGATATGAGTCTAGATGATCTCAGGAAAGATATTGCTGACTTGAAATCCTTCACTTCAGAAAAATTGGATTCAGTCATGCCCTATGGTACTTTGCAGGACTTGGTTTCGAGATTGAAAAAGGAATCAGTTACTGAACAAAGGCTGGCCAAGTTGGAAGACAGAGTTCAAGGAATTGAAGATTCTGTGGCCACCCTTCTTCTCAACCAACAATCTCAAACCAATCTCCTAATGCAGCTGGCAAAAGCACAAGGCTTGACCCCTCTCCTTGATGATAACAAAAAGGGGGAGAATAAAAGGGAAGGGGAAGGAGAGCCCTCTACAAAGATTCAGATATCTAAAGTGCTAGTTCCTGCCATCACTACCTCTCCAATCATTCAAATCAAGGGAAAACCTGATGGAATTGATTTGATTCAGCTAGCAGCAGCTGAAATACAAATGAAAGAACAATGGAGGAGAATTGATGAAAGGTTGCAATTGGTGTTTGGTTCTACACAAAATAAATCAACATCTGTGAAATTTAGCACAAAGATTGAACCAATCAACATGGAGCTCAAGCCAGTAGGGAGAAATAAGGTTGGAGAGACTTCTTTCAAGAATTTAAAACCTATGGTTCTAAAGCCTAACACTAGATCCAGTATGGACTCCACAAAGAATCCCCTAGACTTTGCTCAGATGCAGGAAGTAGACTTTCCTCTTCCAAAACCTGATGGAGACAAAGTTCTAAGTGCAAGCATCATAAAGAAGAAGGAGACCAAGGACAAGGGTGAGAGAATGGACATGGCCTTTATCTATAGAGAGGGAAAGAGTATCTGTGTGATGCAAGGACATCCCAAATTTCTAAAGGCCAAAAGGGAAGAAACTAGAAGATTGAAGAAAGAAGCTGTAAAACTCAAGGCTGACAAAAGAGCACAAGCAAAGCTTGAAAAACAGCTAAAGTCAAGCCAAGTTGAAGAAATGAAAGGAATTGAAGTCAGGGGTGAAGAAAAGATTGCTAACTTAGATGAGGTTCTTGGGAGCATATTTGGTGAAAATATGGAAGAAAGAGAGGAATGGCAGAAGGGAAACAGAAGAAAGGCCAAGGCACACAGAAGGAGTGAAGATAACCCTGAAGATACCAAATCTATATCTAAACCACTACCTTCCATACCTAAACCTTTTGTTGCTGATCCCTCTATAAATATCCATGGTGAACCAATCATTCCAAAAGAGGAACCTATTGATTGGGACAACATCACATTGCCTACCTTTTTAACCACTCTACCACTACCAAAGAAACAGAAAAGAAAATCTAAATCTACACCTCCCCTAACCTCTAAGAAATTCACTCAAAAACAAAAACCTAACCCTAAGCCACCCATTTCTAAAGATGATTATGTTCACATCCTGTGACAGCCTATCAACTGTTGGCTGACACTTTTACTCATCCTGTGACAGCCTATCAACTGTTGGCTGCTCAGGGCAATGAGGAGGCAGAGAGGACACTACATCTAGTGCACTCAACAGAATCTCTTCAAAGGGATAAAGCTGCTATTAACAGGATGCCTTCTACAGCTGGTGAGCCATCTGAGGAATTTGGAGTAAATTCTGATGATGATGACTCTATTTCTTCTGATGGAAGCATGAACATAGGGGGAGATGAAGACCCTAATTCCATTCCTAATCTACCTGAATGGGCCTTGACTAAGGAGCATAGAACAGGTGAATTCAATGTCCACTTGGTCAAACAAATCATCACTATTCAACAGGCCATTCAGAACACTTCAAATGCAAATATCAAGGCTATCCTCCAAGCTCACCTGGACTCACTGCATCTCATGAAGTTGCAGAAAGTAAAGCAAGATATGAGTCTAGATGATCTCAGGAAAGATATTGCTGACTTGAAATCCTTCACTTCAGAAAAATTGGATTCAGTCATGCCCTATGGTACTTTGCAGGACTTGGTTTCGAGATTGAAAAAGGAATCAGTTACTGAACAAAGGCTGGCCAAGTTGGAAGACAGAGTTCAAGGAATTGAAGATTCTGTGGCCACCCTTCTTCTCAACCAACAATCTCAAACCAATCTCCTAATGCAGCTGGCAAAAGCACAAGGCTTGACCCCTCTCCTTGATGATAACAAAAAGGGGGAGAATAAAAGGGAAGGGGAAGGAGAGCCCTCTACAAAGATTCAGATATCTAAAGTGCTAGTTCCTGCCATCACTACCTCTCCAATCATTCAAATCAAGGGAAAACCTGATGGAATTGATTTGATTCAGCTAGCAGCAGCTGAAATACAAATGAAAGAACAATGGAGGAGAATTGATGAAAGGTTGCAATTGGTGTTTGGTTCTACACAAAATAAATCAACATCTGTGAAATTTAGCACAAAGATTGAACCAATCAACATGGAGCTCAAGCCAGTAGGGAGAAATAAGGTTGGAGAGACTTCTTTCAAGAATTTAAAACCTATGGTTCTAAAGCCTAACACTAGATCCAGTATGGACTCCACAAAGAATCCCCTAGACTTTGCTCAGATGCAGGAAGTAGACTTTCCTCTTCCAAAACCTGATGGAGACAAAGTTCTAAGTGCAAGCATCATAAAGAAGAAGGAGACCAAGGACAAGGGTGAGAGAATGGACATGGCCTTTATCTATAGAGAGGGAAAGAGTATCTGTGTGATGCAAGGACATCCCAAATTTCTAAAGGCCAAAAGGGAAGAAACTAGAAGATTGAAGAAAGAAGCTGTAAAACTCAAGGCTGACAAAAGAGCACAAGCAAAGCTTGAAAAACAGCTAAAGTCAAGCCAAGTTGAAGAAATGAAAGGAATTGAAGTCAGGGGTGAAGAAAAGATTGCTAACTTAGATGAGGTTCTTGGGAGCATATTTGGTGAAAATATGGAAGAAAGAGAGGAATGGCAGAAGGGAAACAGAAGAAAGGCCAAGGCACACAGAAGGAGTGAAGATAACCCTGAAGATACCAAATCTATATCTAAACCACTACCTTCCATACCTAAACCTTTTGTTGCTGATCCCTCTATAAATATCCATGGTGAACCAATCATTCCAAAAGAGGAACCTATTGATTGGGACAACATCACATTGCCTACCTTTTTAACCACTCTACCACTACCAAAGAAACAGAAAAGAAAATCTAAATCTACACCTCCCCTAACCTCTAAGAAATTCACTCAAAAACAAAAACCTAACCCTAAGCCACCCATTTCTAAAGATGATTATGTTCACATCTGTGACATAAAAGAAGCTTCAGACATTAATCTCTATCTGGATGAGCTGGAGGAAGTAAGGGGAATAGCTGCCTACAGACAGCTACCAGAGAGATTGGTTTTCAGATATAAGGGAGCTGGGGAAAGAACATGGCCTCTCTACAGGATTCTAAATGAAGGCTACTCTACCTTGATCAGAGTCTTTTCAGCCATCAAAAAGGATTCTGGCTTTACCAGAACAGCCAAGACTGAAATTCTCAACAAGATTGCCAACATAAGGAAGACTTGGAGGGAACCAAATGCTTTGCCCAGAACCTTACTCATACAAGAAAGGGGAACTAAAATTCACAAATCACCTCATTGGTTGATGGAATTTAGAGATGACAAAGGAGTCAGAAGATTTTTCAGACTTGAAGACCAACTCAAGATTGCCAGCAATGAAACTCTCAAAGAAATGCAATCTAAGTTGGATATCAGTGATGAAGATGAAGCTGAATTCTTCAGACAACTCCAACTCCAATTTGAGGAAAATGACAAAGGGCTAGGAAAGAAAACCAGGGAACAAAGAAGAAAATAATGATTTGCTCAGGCTAGAGGAGCACCCTTGGAAATACTGTAAATCTTCAATTACCTCCTAGTACATACACTTTTGCAGCACTTTTATATTTCTACTTAGTTTCAATTCAAATATTTGTTAAGTGTTTTGTTATCATCAAGTTAACCCTGAATTTATGCCTACAATTCTTATAGACATAAATAGGGGGAGATTGTTAGGAATATATGTGCATTAGTTTGATGATATGTTTAACAAAATACTTAAGTAGAAATTTAGTGTCAGTAGCCTCAACGGATAAGACCACTTTGGCTATCCGTTGATGGTGTAGCTTTACTTAGAAATAAGTCTAGTATTGTAGCATATTTCAGTCTCTGTATTTAAAATGTAATTCTTAGAAGTTGAGAGAAACTATAAGTCATGTTGACTACTAGATGATATGCAGATAGGAAGGCCAATTGTAAATATTTCATGCCTTGTAATTTTGTATAAATGAAGTGGTATCAACGGATGACTTAAAGACCTTCAACGGATGAGAAGCTAAGCTTCAACGGATGTCTCTAAAGCTTCAACGGATAACATCCTTCAACGGATGAGAGCATCAACGGATAAATGCATCAACGGATGAAAGCTTCAACGGATAACATCCTTCAACGGATGAAGTCATTAACGGATGAAAGCTTCAACGGATGTTCTGCTAATTAGCCGTTGATAAGTGGTAGTTGTACCTACAGACAGAGGCACATGGGTTGACAGAGAAAACTGAGATGTGGTAGCCGAATTTCAGGATCAACAGAAAAAGCAGCCGTTCTTCTTTAGTACAAAGATGCAATAGTCAACAAAGTACTGGAGTGAACAGGAAAAGAAGCAAGTGAAGAACTTATTTTACTATTGTAATTTTATATTGTTTTTCACTTGTACACTTGGTAATATATAAACCAAGAAGAAGCTAGTAATTAGAGAGAGATTTTCCAGAGCTGTTAAGAAATATCTTGAGAGAAAATTCATCTAGTTTGTACTAGGATGCAGCTGTGATCAACATTGTTGAACACAGATTTTCTAATATACCATCTCTGGTGGAACAACAAATCCACCAGAAAAGTTTTTAAAGTTTGTTGTGTTCTTTACATTTTGTGTTTGAATATATATCTGTCTGCATTAGCTCAAAGCAATTCATACACTTGTTCATCTAGAACACACTGCTTTAATAAACTTCTCAAAACCTGAAAAAGTTTTGAGATTTACATTCAACCCCCCTTCTGTAAATCTCATTGTTAGTCCTCTAGGAATAACAATCATTTTAAAAATTAATCTTCTAAATCGGGAACGAGTCTCGTAGTCGGGAGGGGTACTTTTACCGGATTTTTCTAATCCTCACATGCAAGATGAATTTCAAATTTTTTAATAATTTTTTCATATGACTAAAATTGATATATCTTAACATCCGTATGGTTAGATCGTCGAAAAAATTATTTTAAAATTAATCTTGTAAATCGGGAACGAATCTCGTTGTAGGGAGGGGTACTTTTACTGGGTTTTTCTAATCCTGACATGCAAGATGGATTTCAAATTTCTTAATAATTTTTTCATATGACTAAAATTGACATAGATTAACATCTGTACGGTTGGATCCTTGAAAATATCATTTTAAAAATTAATCTTGTAAATCGGGAAGGAGTATCGTTGTCGGGAGGGATACTTTTACCGGAATTTTCTACACCTGACATGCAAGATGAATTTCAAATTTTTTAATAATTTTTTCATATGACTAAAATTGATATATCTTAACATTCGTACGGTTGGATCGTCGAAAAACTCATTTTAAAAATTAATCTTGTAAATCGGGAACGAGTCTCGTTGTCGGGAGGGGTACTTTTACCGGATTTTTCTAATACTGACATGCCAGATGAATTTCAAATTTTTTAATAATTTTTTCATATGACTAAAATTGATATATCTTAACATTCGTACGGTTGGATCGTCGAAAGACTTATTTTAAAAATTAATCTTGTAAATCGGGAATGAGTCTCGTTGTCGGGAGGGGTACTTTTACCGGATATTTCTAATCCTTTCATGCAAGATGAATTTCAAATTTTTTAATAATTTTTCATATGACTAAAATTGATATATCTTAACATCCGTACAGTTGGATCGTCGAAAAAATCATTTTAAAAATTAATTTTGTAAATTGGGAACAATTCTCGTTGTACGGAGGGGTACTTTTACTGGATTTTTCTAATCCTGACATGCAAGATGAATTTCAAATTTTTTAATAATTTTTTCATATGATTAAAATTGATATATCTTAAAATCCGTACAGTTGGATCGTCAAAAAAATCATTTTAAAAATTAAATTTGTAAATCGGGAACGAGTCTCGTAGTCGGGAGGGGTACTTTTACCGGATTTTTCTAATCCTGACATGCAAGATGGATATCATATTTGTTAATAATTTTTTTATATGACTAAAATTGATATATCTTAACATTCGTACGGTTGGATAATCGCAAAAATCAGTTTAAAAATTAATCTTGTAAATCGGGAACGAGTCTCGTTGTCGGGAGGGGTACTTTTACCGGATTTTTCTAATCTTGACATGCAAGATGAATTTCAAATTTTTTAATAATTTTTTCGTATGACTAAAATTGATATATCTTAAATCCGTACGGTTGGATCATCCAAAAAATTATTTTAAAAATTAATCTGGTAAATCGGGAACGAGTCTCGTTGTGGGGAGGGGTACTTTTACCGGATTTTTCTAATCCTGACATGCAAGTTGGATTTTAAATTTTTTAATAATTTTTTCATATGACTAAAATTGATATATCTTAACATCCGTACAGTTGGATCGTCGAAAAAATCATTTTAAAAATTAATTTTGTAAATTGGGAACAATTCTCGTTGTACGGAGGGGTACTTTTACTGGATTTTTCTAATCCTGACATGCAAGATGAATTTCAAATTTTTTAATAATTTTTTCATATGATTAAAATTGATATATCTTAAAATCCGTACAGTTGGATCGTCAAAAAAATCATTTTAAAAATTAAATTTGTAAATCGGGAACGAGTCTCGTAGTCGGGAGGGGTACTTTTACCGGATTTTTCTAATCCTGACATGCAAGATGGATATCATATTTGTTAATAATTTTTTTATATGACTAAAATTGATATATCTTAACATTCGTACGGTTGGATAATCGCAAAAATCAGTTTAAAAATTAATCTTGTAAATCGGGAACGAGTCTCGTTGTCGGGAGGGGTACTTTTACCGGATTTTTCTAATCTTGACATGCAAGATGAATTTCAAATTTTTTAATAATTTTTTCATATGACTAAAATTGATATATCTTAAATCCGTACGGTTGGATCATCCAAAAAATTATTTTAAAAATTAATCTGGTAAATCGGGAACGAGTCTCGTTGTGGGGAGGGGTACTTTTACCGGATTTTTCTAATCCTGACATGCAAGTTGGATTTTAAATTTTTTAATAATTTTTTCATATGACTAAAATTGATATATCTTAACATCCGTATGGTTGGATCGTCGAAACAATCATTTTAAAAATTAATCTTGTAAATCGGAAACGAGTCTCGTTGTCAGGAGGGGTACTTTTACCGGATTTTTCTAATCCTGATATGCAAGATGAATTTCAAATTTTTTAATAATTTTTTCATATGACTAAAATTGATATATCTTAACATTCGTACGGTTGGATCGTCGAAAAACTCATTTTAAAAATGAATCTTGTAAATCGGGAACGAGTTTCGTTGTCGGGAGGGGTACTTTTACCGGATTTTTCTAATCCTTTTATGCAAGATGAATTTCAAATTTTTTCATATGACTAAAATTGATATATCTTAACATCCGTACGGTTGGATCATCGAAAAAATCATTTTAAAAATTAATTTTGTAAATTGGGAACAATTCTCGTTGTACGGAGGGGTACTTTTACCGGATTTCTCTAATCCTGACATGCAAGATGAATTTCAAATTTTTTAATAATTTTTTCATATGATTAAAATTGATATATCTTAAAATCTGTACAGTTGGATCCTCGAAAAAATCATTTTAAAAATTAATCTTGTAAATCGGGAACGAGTCTCGTAGTCGGGAGGGGTATTTTTACCGGATTTTTCTAATCCTGACATGCAAGATGGATATCATATTTGTTAATAATTTTTTTATATGACTAAAATTGATATATCTTAACATCCGTACGGTTGGATAATCGCAAAAATCTTTTTAAAATTAATCTTGTAAATCGGGAATGAGTCTCGTTGTCGGGAGGTGTACTTTTACCGGATTTTTCTAATCTTGACATGGAAGATGAATTTAAAATTTTTTAATAATTTTTTATTATGAATAAAATTGATATATCTTAACATCGGTACAGTTGGATCGTCGAAAAAATCAGTTTAAAAATTAATCTTGTAAATCGGGAACGAGTTTCGTTGTCGGGAGGGGTACTTTTACCGGATTTTTCTAATCTTGACATGCAAGATGAATTTCAAATTTTTTAATAATTTTTTCATATGACTAAAATTCATATATCTTAACATTCATACAGTTGGATCGTCAAAAAAATCATTTTAAAAATTAATCTTTTAAATCGGGAACGAGTCTCGTAGTCGGGAGGGGTACTTTTACCGGATTTTTCTAATCCTCACATGCAAGATGAATTTCAAATTTTTTAATAATTTTTTCATATGAATAAAATTGATATATCTTAACATCCGTATGGTTAGATCATCGAAAAAATTATTTTAAAATTAATCTTGTAAATCGGGAACGAATCTCGTTGTAGGGAGGGGTACTTTTACTGGGTTTTTCTAATCCTGACATGCAAGATGGATTTCAAATTTCTTAATAATTTTTTCATATGACTAAAATTGACATATATTAACATCTGTATGGTTGGATCCTTGAAAATATTATTTTAAAAATTAATCTTGTAAATCGGGAAGCAGTATCGTTGTCGGGAGGGATACTTTTACCGGATTTTTCTACACCTGACATGCAAGATGAATTTCAAATTTTTTAATAATTTTTTTATATGATTAAAATTGATATATCTTAACATTCGTACGGTTGGATCGTCGAAAAACTCATTTTAAAAATTAATCTTGTAAACCGGGAACGAGTCTCGTTGTCGGGAGGGGTACTTTTACCGGATTTTTCTAATACTGACATGCCAGATGAATTTCAATTTTTTTAATAATTTTTTCATATGACTAAAATTGATATATCTTAACATTCGTACGGTTGGATCGTCGAAAAACTTATTTTAAAAATTAATCTTGTAAATCGGGAACGAGTCTCGTTGTCGGGAGGGGTACTTTTACCGGATATTTCTAATCCTTTCATGCAAGATGAATTTCAAATTTTTTAATAATTTTTTCATATGACTAAAATTGATATATCTTAACATCCGTACAGTTGGATCGTCGAAAAAATCATTTTAAAAATTAATTTTGTAAATTGGGAACAATTCTCGTTGTACGGAGGGGTACTTTTACTGGATTTTTCTAATCCTGACATGCAAGATGAATTTCAAATTTTTTAATAATTTTTTCATATGATTAAAATTGATATATCTTAAAATCCGTACAGTTGGATCGTCAAAAAAATCATTTTAAAAATTAATCTTGTAAATCGGGAACGAGTCTCGTAGTCGGGAGGGGTACTTTTACCGGATTTTTCTAATCCTGACATGCAAGATGGATATCATATTTGTTAATAATTTTTTTATATGACTAAAATTGATATATCTTAACATTCGTACGGTTGGATAATCGCAAAAATCAGTTTAAAAATTAATCTTGTAAATCGGGAACGAGTCTCGTTGTCGGGAGGGGTACTTTTACCGGATTTTTCTAATCTTGACATGCAAGATGAATTTCAAATTTTTTAATAATTTTTTCATATGACTAAAATTGATATATCTTAAATCCGTACGGTTGGATCATCCAAAAAATTATTTTAAAAATTAATCTGGTAAATCGGGAACGAGTCTCGTTGTGGGGAGGGGTACTTTTACCCGATTTTTCTAATCCTGACATGCAAGTTGGATTTCAAATTTTTTAATAATTTTTTCATATGACTAAAATTGATATATCTTAACATCCGTATGGTTGGATCATCGAAACAATCATTTTAAAAATTAATCTTGTAAATCGGGAACGACTCTCGTTGTCAGGAGAGGTACTTTTACCGGATTTTTCTAATCCTGACATGCAAGATGAATTTCAAATTTTTTAATAATTTTTTCATATGACTAAAATTGATATATCTTAACATTCGTACGGTTGGATCATCGAAAAACTCATTTTAAAAATTAATCTTGTAAACCGGGAACGAGTCTCGTTGTCGGGAGGGGTACTTTTACCGGATTTTTCTAATACTGACATGCCAGGTGAATTTCAATTTTTTTAATAATTTTTCCATATGACTAAAATTGATATATCTTAACATTCGTACGGTTGGATCGTCGAAAAAATTATTTTAAAAATTAATCTTGTAAATCGGGAACGAGTCTCGTTGTCGGGAGGGGTACTTTTACCGGATATTTCTAATCCTTTCATGCAAGATGAATTTCAAATTTTTTAATAATTTTTTCATATGACTAAAATTGATATATCTTAACATCCGTACAGTTGGATCGTCGAAAAAATCATTTTAAAAATTAATTTTGTAAATTGGGAACAATTCTCGTTGTACGGAGGTGTACTTTTATTGGATTTTTCTAATCCTGACATGCAAGATGAATTTCAAAATTTTTAATAATTTTTTCATATGATTAAAATTGATATATCTTAAAATCCGTACAGTTGGATCGTCAAAAAAATCATTTTAAAAATTAATCTTGTAAATCGGGAACGAGTCTGTTAGTCGGGAGGGGTACTTTTACCGGATTTTTCTAATCCTGACATGCAAGATGGATATCATATTTGTTAATAATTTTTTTATATGACTAAAATTGATATATCTTAACATCCGTACGGTTGGATAATCGCAAAAATCTTTTTAAAATTAATCTTGTAAATCAGGAACGAGTCTCGTTGTCGGGATGTGTACTTTTACCGGATTTTTCTAATCTTGACATGGAAGATGAATTTAAAATTTTTTAATAATTTTTATTATGAATACAATTGATATATGTTAACATCGGTACAGTTGGATCATCGAAAAAATCAGTTTAAAAATTAATCTTGTAAATCGGGAACGAGTTTCGTTGTCGGGAGGGGTACTTTTACCGGATTTTTCTAATCTTGACATGCAAGATGAATTTCAAATTTTTTAATAATTTTTTCATATGACTAAAATTCATATATCTTAACATTCATACAGTTGAATCGTCAAAAAAATCATTTTAAAAATTAATCTTCTAAATCGGGAACGAGTCTCGTAGTCGGGAGGGGTACTTTTACCGGATTTTTCTAATCCTCACATGCAAGATGAATTTCAAATTTTTTAATAATTTTTTCATATGACTAAAATTGATATATCTTAACATCCGTATGGTTAGATCGTCGAAAAAATTATTTTAAAATTAATCTTGTAAATCGGGAACGAATCTCGTTGTAGGGAGGGGTACTTTTACTGGGTTTTTCTAATCCTGACATGCAAGATGGATTTCAAATTTCTTAATAATTTTTTCATATGACTAAAATTGACATAGATTAACATCTGTACGGTTGGATCCTTGAAAATATCATTTTAAAATTAATCTTGTAAATCGGGAAGGAGTATCGTTGTCGGGAGGGATACTTTTACCGGAATTTTCTACACCTGACATGCAAGATGAATTTCAAATTTTTTAATAATTTTTTCATTTGACTAAAATTGATATATCTTAACATTCGTACGGTTGGATCGTCGAAAAACTCATTTTAAAAATTAATCTTGTAAATCGGGAACGAGTCTCGTTGTCGGGAGGGGTACTTTTACCGGATTTTTCTAATACTGACATGCCAGATGAATTTCAAATTTTTTAATAATTTTTTCATATGACTAAAATTGATATATCTTAACATTCGTACGGTTGGATCGTCGAAAAACTTATTTTAAAAATTAATCTTGTAAATCGGGAATGAGTCTCGTTGTCGGGAGGGGTACTTTTACCGGATATTTCTAATCCTTTCATGCAAGATGAATTTCAAATTTTTTAATAATTTTTTCATATGACTAAAATTGATATATCTTAACATCCGTACAATTGGATCGTCGAAAAAATCATTTTAAAAATTAATTTTGTAAATTGGGAACAATTCTCGTTGTACGGAGGGGTACTTTTACTGGATTTTTCTAATCCTGACATGCAAGATGAATTTCAAATTTTTTTAATAATTTTTTCATATGATTAAAATTGATATATCTTAAAATCCGTACAGTTGGATCGTCAAAAAAATCATTTTAAAAATTAAATTTGTAAATCGGGAACGAGTCTCGTAGTCGGGAGGGGTACTTTTACCGGATTTTTCTAATCCTGACATGCAAGATGGATATCATATTTGTTAATAATTTTTTTATATGACTAAAATTGATATATCTTAACATTCGTACGGTTGGATAATCGCAAAAATCAGTTTAAAAATTAATCTTGTAAATCGGGAACGAGTCTCGTTGTCGGGAGGGGTACTTTTACCGGATTTTCTAATCTTGACATGCAAGATGAATTTCAAATTTTTTAATAATTTTTTCATATGACTAAAATTGATATATCTTAAATCCGTACGGTTGGATTATCCAAAAAATTATTTTAAAAATTAATCTGGTAAATCGGGAACGAGTCTCGTTGTGGGGGAGGGGTACTTTTACCGGATTTTTCTAATCCTGACATGCAAGTTGGATTTAAATTTTTTAATAATTTTTTCATATGACTAAAATTGATATATCTTAACATCCGTATGGTTGGATCGTCGAAACAATCATTTTAAAAATTAATCTTGTAAATCAGAAACGAGTCTCGTTGTCAGGAGGGGTACTTTTACCGGATTTTTCTAATCCTGACATGCAAGATGAATTTCAAATTTTTTAATAATTTTTTCATATGACTAAAATTGATATATCTTAACATTCGTACGGTTGGATCGTCGAAAAACTCATTTTAAAAATGAATCTTGTAAATCGGGAACGAGTTTCGTTGTCGGGAGGGGTACTTTTACCGGATTTTTCTAATCCTTTTATGCAAGATGAATTTCAAATTTTTTCATATGACTAAAATTGATATATCTTAACATCCGTACGGTTGGATCATCGAAAAAATCATTTTAAAAATTAATTTTGTAAATTGGGAACAATTCTCGTTGTACGGAGGGGTACTTTTACCGGATTTCTCTAATCCTGACATGCAAGATGAATTTCAAATTTTTAATAATTTTTTCATATGATTAAAATTGATATATCTTAAAATCTGTACAGTTGGATCCTCGAAAAAATCATTTTAAAAATTAATCTTGTAAATCGGGAACGAGTCTCGTAGTCGGGAGGGGTATTTTTACCGGATTTTTCTAATCCTGACATGCAAGATGGATATCATATTTGTTAATAATTTTTTTATATGACTAAAATTGATATATCTTAACATCCGTACGGTTGGATAATCGCAAAAATCTTTTTAAAATTAATCTTGTAAATCGGGAATGAGTCTCGTTGTCGGGAGGTGTACTTTTACCGGATTTTTCTAATCTTGACATGGAAGATGAATTTAAAATTTTTTAATAATTTTTTATTATGAATAAAATTGATATATCTTAACATCGGTACAGTTGGATCGTCGAAAAAATCAGTTTAAAAATTAATCTTGTAAATCGGGAACGAGTTTCGTTTGTCGGGAGGGGTACTTTTACCGGATTTTTCTAATCTTGACATGCAAGATGAATTTCAAATTTTTTTAATAATTTTTCATATGACTAAAATTCATATATCTTAACATTCATACAGTTGGATCGTCAAAAAAAATCATTTTAAAAATTAATCTTTTAAATCGGGAACGAGTCTCGTAGTCGGGAGGGGTACTTTTACCGGATTTTTCTAATCCTCACATGCAAGATGAATTTCAAATTTTTTAATAATTTTTTCATATGACTAAAATTGATATATCTTAACATCCGTATGGTTAGATCATCGAAAAAATTATTTTAAAATTAATCTTGTAAATCGGGAACGAATCTCGTTGTAGGGAGGGGTACTTTTACTGGGTTTTTCTAATCCTGACATGCAAGATGGATTTCCAAATTTCTTAATAATTTTTTCATATGACTAAAATTGACATATATTAACATCTGTATGGTTGGATCCTTGAAAATATCATTTTAAAAATTAATCTTGTAAATCGGGAAGCAGTATCGTTGTCGGGAGGGATACTTTTACCGGATTTTTCTACATCCTGACATGCAAGATGAATTTCAAATTTTTTAATAATTTTTTCATATGATTAAAATTGATATATCTTAACATTCGTACGGTTGGATCGTCGAAAAACTCATTTTAAAAATTAATCTTGTAAACCGGGAACGAGTCTCGTTGTCGGGAGGGGTACTTTTACCGGATTTTTCTAATACTGACATGCCAGATGAATTTCAATTTTTTTAATAATTTTTTCATATGACTAAAATTGATATATCTTAACATCGTACGGTTGGATCGTCGAAAAACTTATTTTAAAAATTAATCTTGTAAATCGGGAACGAGTCTCGTTGTCGGGAGGGGTACTTTTACCGGATTTTTCTAATCCTGACATGCAAGATGAATTCTAAATTTTTTAATAATTTTTTCATATGACTAAAATTGATATATCTTAACATCCGTACAGGTTGGATCGTCGAAAAAAATCATTTTAAAAATTAATCTTGTAAATCGGGAACGAGTCTCGTTGTCGGGAGGGGTACTTTTACTGGATTTTTCTAATCCTGACATGCAAGATGAATTTCAAATTTTTTAATAATTTTTTCATATGACTAAAATTGATATATCTTAACATCCGTACGGTTGGATCGTCAAAAAATCATTTTAAAAATTAATCTTGTAAATCGGGAACGAGTCTCGTTGTCGGGAGGGGTACTTTTACCGGATTTTTCTAATCCTGACATGCAAGATGAATTTCAAATTTTTAATAATTTTTTCATATGACTAAAATTGATATATCTTAACATCCGTACGGTTGGATCGTCGAAAAAATCATTTTAAAAATTAATCTTGTAAATCGGGAACGAGTCTCGTTGTCGGGAGGGGTACTTTTACCGGATTTTTCTAATCCTTGACATGCAAGATGAATTTCAAATTTTTTAATAATTTTTTCATATGACTAAAATTGATATATCTTAACATCCGTACGGTTGGATCAGTCGAAAAAATCATTTTAAAAATTAATCTTGTAAATCGGGAACGAGTCTCGTTGTCGGGAGGGGTACTTTTACCGGATTTTTCTAATCCTGACATGCAAGATGGAATTTCAATTTTTTAATAATTTTTTCATATGACTAAAATTGATATATCTTAACATCCGTACGGTTGGATCAGTCGAAAAAATCATTTAAAAATTAATCTTGTAAATCGGGAACGAGTCTCGTTGTCGGAGGGGTACTTTTACCGGATTTTTCTAATCCTGACATGCAAGATGAATTTCAAATTTTTTAATAATTTTTTCATATGACTAAAATTGATATATCTTAACATCGTACGGTTGGATCGTCGAAAAAACTCATTTTAAAAATTAATCTTGTAAACTCGGGAACGAGTCTCGTTGTCGGGAGGGGTACTTTTACCGGATTTTTTCTAATCCTGACATGCCAGATGAATTTCAATTTTTTAATAATTTTTTCATATGACTAAAATTGATATATCTTAACATTCGTACGGTTGGAACGTCAAAAAACTAATTTTAAAAATTAATCTTGTAAATCGGGAACGAGTCTCGTTGTCGGGAGGGGTACTTTTACCGGATATTTCTAATCCTGACATGCAAGATGAATTTCAAATTTTTTAATAATTTTTTCATATGACTAAAATTAATATATCTTAACATCTGTACAGTTGGATCGTCGAAAAATCATTTTAAAAATTAATCTTGTAAATCGGGAACGAGTCTCGTTGTCGGGAGGTGTACTTTTACTGGATTTTTCTAATCCTGACATGCAAGATGAATTTCAAATTTTTTAATAATTTTTTCATATGACTAAAATTGATATATCTTAAATCCGTACAGTTGGATCGTCAAAAAAAATCATTTTAAAAATTAATCTTGTAAATCGGGAAACGAGTCTCTTAGTCGGGAGGGGTACTTTTACCGGATTTTTCTAATCCTGACATGCAGATGGATATCATAATTTGTTAATAAATTTTTTATATGACTAAAATTGATATATCTTAACATTCGTACGGTTGGATAATCGCAAAAATCAGTTTAAAATTAATCTTGTA